>NW_025727450.1:0-115594 GCF_021461385.2 Schistocerca piceifrons | reverse complement strand
CAATGCCGACTTAAGTGCAAGAAGACTGACTCTTCCTACTGTCTATGTTTTGAACCATTCCTGTCACACTAGTTATAGATACCGATGCATGACTTTAGTTTTACTGTATCCCTTGGACCTTCTTATTGACGATGAAACACAGATATTGCATCAGAATTAAATACAAAAGGCACAATGCCGACTTAAGTACAAGAAGACTGACCCTTCTTACTCTCTATGTTTGAACCATTCCTGTCACACTAGTTATAGATACCGATGCTTCACTCCAGGTTTACTGTATCCCTTGGACCTTGTTATTGACGATGAAACACAGAAATTGCATCGGAACTAAATAGAAAAGGCACAATGCCGACTTAAGTACAAGATGACTGACTATTCCTACTGACTATGTTTTGAACCATTCCTGTGACACCAGTTATAGATTCCGATGCTTCACTTGAGGTTTACTGTATCCCTCTGACCGTCTTATTGACGAGGAAACACAGAAATTGAATCGGAATTAAATAGAAACGCCACAATGCCTACTTAAGTACAAGAAGACTGACTCTTCTTACTGTCTATGTTTGAACCATTCCTGTGACACTAGTTATAGATTCCGATGCATGACTTTAGTTTTACTGTATCCCTTGGACCTTCTTATTGACGATGAAACCACAGAAATTGCATCGGAATTAAATACAAAAGGCACAATGCCGACTTAAGTACAAGAAGACTGACCCTTCTTACTGTCTATGTTTGAACCATTCCTGTCACACTAGTTATAGATACCGATGCATCACTTCAGGTTTACTGTATCCCTCTGAACTTCTTATTGACGATGAAACACAGAAATTGCATCGGAATTAAATACAAAAGGCACAATTCCGACTTAAGTACAAGAAGACTGACTCTTCTTACTAACTATATTTTGAACCATTCCTGTGACACTAGTTATAGATTGCGATGCTTCACTTCAGGTTTACTGTATCCCTCTGACCTTCTTATAGACGATGAAACACAGAAATTGCATCGGAATTAAATACAAAAGGCACATTGCCGACTTAAGTACAAGAAGACTGACTCTTCCTACTTTCAATGTTTTGAACCATTCCTGTGACACTAGTTATAGATTCCGATGCTTCACTTCAGGTTTACTGTAGCCCTCTGATCTTCTTGTTGACGATGAAACACAGAAATTGTATCGGAATTAAATACAAAAGGCACAATGCCGAGTTAAGTACAAGAAGACTGACTCTTATTACTGTCTATGTTTTGAACCATTCCTGTGACACTAGTTATAGATTCCGATGCTTCACTTCAGGTTTACTGTATCCCTTGGACCTTCTTATTGACGATGAAACACAGAAATTGCATTGGAGGTAAACACTAAAGGCACAATGCCGACTTAAGTACAAAAAGACTGACTCTTCTTACTGACTAAGTATTGAACCATTCCTATGACACTAGTTATAGATTACGATGCTCACTTCAGGTTTACTGTATCCCTCTGACCTTCTTATTGACGATGAAACACAGAAATTGCATCGGAATTAAATAGAAAATGCACAATGTCGACTTAAGTACTAGGCGACTGACTTGTCTTACTGTCTATGTTTTGAACCATTCCTGTGACACTAGTTATAGATTTTGATGCTTCACTTCAGGTTTTCTGTATCCCTTGGACCTTCTTATTGACGATGCAACACAGAAATTGCATCGGAATTAAATACAAAAGGCACAATGCCGACTTATGTACAAGAAGACCGTCTCTTCCTACAGACGATGTTTTGAACCCTTCCTGTGACACTAGTTATAGATTCCGATGATTCACTTCAGGTTTACTGTATCCCTTGGACCTTCTTATTGACGATGAAACACAGAAATTGCATCGGAATTAAATACAAAAGGCACTATGCCGACTTAAGTACAAGAAGACTGACTCTTCTTACTGTCTATGATATGAACCATTTCATTGACACTAGTAATAGATTCTGATGCTCACTCCAGGTTTACTGTATCCCTTTGCCCTTGTTATCGACGATGAAACACAGAAATTGCATTGGAATTAAGTAGAAAAGGCACAATGCCGACATAAGTACAAGATGACTGACTCTTCTTACTGACTATGTTTTGAACCATTCCTGTGACACAAGTAATAGATTCCGATGATTCACTTCAGGTTAACTGTATCCCTTGGACCGTCTTATTGACGATGAAACACAGAAATTGCATCGGAATTAAATACAAAAGGCAAAATGACGACTTAAGTACACGAAGACTGACTCTTCTTACTGTCTATGTTTTGAACCATTGCTGTGACACTAGTTATAGATTCCGATGCTACACTCCAGGTTTACTGTATCCCTTGGACCTTGTTATTGACGATGAAACACAGAAATTGCATCGGAATTAAATACAAAAGGCACAATGCCGACATAAGGACAAGAAGACTGACTCTTCTTACTAACTTTGTTTTGAACCATTCCTGTGACACTAGTTATAGTTTGTGATGCTTCACTTCAGGTTTACTGTATCCCTTGGACCTCCTTACTGACGATGAAGTACAGAAATTGCATCGGAAATAATTTCAAAAGGCACAATGCCGACTTAAGTACAAGAAGACTGACTCTTCCTTCTGTCTATGTTTTGACCATTTCTGTGACACTAGTTATAGATTCCGATGCTTCACTTCAGGTTTACTGTATCCCTTAGCCCTTCATATTGACGATGAAACACAGAAATTGCATCGGAATTAAATACAAAGGCACAATGCCGACTTAAGTACAAAAAGACTGACTCTTCTTACTAACTTTGTTTTGAACCATTCCTGTGACACTAGTTATAGATTGCGATGCTCATTTCAGGTTTACAGTATCCCTCTGACCTTCTTATTGACGATGAAACACAGAAATTGTATCGGAATTAAATACAATAGGCACAATGCCGACTTAAGTACAAGAAGACTGACTCTTTTACTGACTATGTTTAGAACCATTCCTGTGACACTAGTTATAGATTCGGATGCTTCACTTCAGGTTTACTGTATCCCTCGGACCTTCTAATTGACGATAAAACACTGAAATTGCATCGGAATTAAATAGAAAATGTACAATGCCGACTTAAGTACAAGACGACTGACTTTTCTGACTGTCTATGTTTTGAACCATTGTTGTGACACTAGTTATAGATTCCGATGCTTCACTTCAGGTCTACTGTATCCCTTGGACCTTCTTATTGACGATGAAACACAGAAATTGCATCGGAATTAAATACAAAAGGCACAATGCCGACTTAAGTACAAGAAGACTGACTCTTCTTACTGTCTATGTTTTGAGGCACTCCATTGACACTAGTTATGGATTCCGATGCTTCACTTCAGGTTTACTGTATCCCTTGGACCTTCGTATTGACGATGAAACACAGAAATTGCATCGGAAGTAAATACAAAAGGCACAATGCCGACTTAAGTACAAGACGTCTGACTCTTCTTACGGTCTATGCTTTGAACCATTACTGTGACACTAGTTATAGATTCCGATGCTTCACTCCAGGTTTACTGTATCCCTGTGACCGTCTTATTGACGATGAAACACTGAAATTGCATCGGAATTAAATTGAAAAGGCACAATGCCGGCTTAAGTACTAGAAGACTGACTCTTCCTACTGTCTATGTCTTGAACCATTCCTGTGACACTAGTTATAGATTCCGATGCTTCACTTCAGGTTTACTGTATCCCTTGGACCTTCTTATTGGCGATGAAACACAGAAATTGCATCGGAATTCAATACAAAAGGCACAATGCCAACTTAAGTACAAGAAGACTGACTCTTCTAACTGACTATGTTTTGAACCATTCTTGTGACACTTGTTATGGATTTCGATGCTTCACTTCAGGTTTACTGTATCCCTCTGACCTTCTTATTGAAGATGAAACACAGAAATTGCATCGGAATTAAATACAAAAGGCACAATGCCGAATTATGTTCAAGAAGACTGTCTCTTCTTACTGTCTATTTTCGAACCATTCCAGAGACACTAGTTATAGATTCCGATGCTTCACTTCAGGTTTACTGTATCCCTTGGACCTTCGTATTGACGATGAAACACAGAAATTGCATCGGAATTAAATACAAAAGGCACAATGCCGACATAAGTACAAGACGTCTGACTCTTCTTACTGTCTATGTTTTAACCATTACTGTGACACTAGTTATAGATTCCGATGCTTCACTCCAGGTTTACAGTATCCCTTGGACCTTCCTATTGACGATGAAACGCAGAAATTGCATCGGAATTAAATACATGAGGAGCAATGCCGACTTAAGGACAAGAAGACTGACTCTTCTTACTGTCTATGTTTGAACCATTCCTGTTACACTAGTTATAGATTCCGATGCTTCACTTCAGGTTTACTGTATCCCTTGGACCGTCCTTATTGACGATGAAACACAAAAATTGCATCGGAATTAAATACAAAATGCAAAATGCCGACTTAAGTACACGAAGACTGACTCTTCTTACTGACTATGTTTTAAACCATTCCTGTGACACTATTTATAGATTCCGATGCTACACTCCAGGTTTACCGTATCCCTTGGATCTTCTTATTGACGAATGCAACACAGAAATTGCAGCGGAATTAAATACAAAAGGCACAATGCCGACATAAGGACAAGAAGACTGACTCTTCTTACTGACTTTGTTTTGAACCATTCCTGTGACTCTAGTAATAGATTCCGACGCCTCCCTTCAGGTATACTGTACCCCTTGGACATGCTTATTGACGATGAAACACAGAAATTGCATCGGAATGAAATACAGAAGGCACAATGATGACTTAAGTACAAGAAGACTGACTCTTCCTACTGTCTATGATTTGAACCATTCCTGTGACACTAGTTATAGATTCCGATGCTTCACTTCAGGTTTACTGTATCCCATGGACCTTCTTATTGACGGCGAAACACAGAAATTGCAACGGAATTAAATACAAAAGGCACAATGCCGACTTAAGTACAAGAAGACTGACTCTTCATACTGTCTATGATTTGAACCATTCCATTGACACTAGTTATAGATTCCGATTGTTCACTCCAGGTTTACTGTATCCCTTTGACCTTGTTATTGACGATGAAACACAGAAATTGCAGCGGAATTAAATACAAAAGGCACAATGACGACTTAAGTACAAGAAGGCTGACTCTTCTTACTGACTATGTTTTGAACCATTCCTGTGACACTAGATATAGATTCCGATGCTTCACTTCAGGTTTACTGTATCCCTTAGACCTTCTTATTGACGAAGAAACAAGGAAATTTCATCGGAATTAAATACAAAAGTCACAATGCCGACTTAAGTACAAGTAGACTGAATCTTCTTCTTACTGTCTATCTTTTGAACCATTACTGTGAGCTAGTTATAGATTCCGATGCTTCACTCCAGGTTTACTGTATCCCTTGGACCTTCTTATTGACGATGAGACACAGAAATTGCATTGGAATTAAATACAAAAGTCACAATGCCGACTTAAGGACAAGAAGACTGACTCTTCTTACGATGTTTTGAACCATTCCTGTGACACTAGTTATAGATTCCGATGCTTCACTTCAGGTTTACTGTACGCCTTGGACCTTCTTATTGACGATGAAACACAGAAATTGAATCGGAGTTAAATACAAAAGGCAAAATGCCAACTTCAGAACACGAAGACTGACTCTTCTTACTGTCTATGTTTTGAACCATTCCTGTGACACTAGTTATAGATTCCGATGCTTCACTTCAGGTTTATTGTATCCCTCTCACCCTCTTATTGACGATGAAACACAGAAATTGCATCGGAATTACATAGAAAAGGCCCAACGTTGACTTAAATACAAGAAGACTGACTCTTCTTACTGTCTGTGATTTGAACCATTCTTGTGACACTAGATTTAGATTCCGATGCTTCACTCCAGGTTTAGTGTATCCCTTGGACCTTCTTATTGACGATGAAAGACAAATATTGCATCGGAATTAAATAGAAAAGGCACAATGCCGACTTAGGTACAAGAAGACTGACTCTTCTTACTGACAATGTTTTGAACCATTCCTGTGACACTAGTCACAGATTCCGATGCTTCACTTCAGGTTTACTGTATACCGTGGACCTTCTTATTGACGATGAAACACAGACATTGCATCGGAATTAAATACAAAAGGCACAATGCCGACTTAAGAACAAGAAGACTGATTCTTCTAATGTCTATGTTTTGAACCATTCCTGTGACACTAGTTTAGGATTCCGATGTTTCACTTCAGGTTTACTGTATCCCTCTGACCTTCTTATCGACGATGAAACACAGAAATTGCATCGGAATTAAATACAAAAGGCACAATGCCGACTTAAGTGCAAGAAGACTGACTCTTCCTACTGTCTATGTTTTGAACCATTCCTGTGACACTAGTTATAGTTTCTGGTGCTTCACTTCAGGTTTACTGTATCCCTCTGACCTTCTTATTGACGATGAAACACAGATATTGCATCAGAATTAAATACAAAAGGCACAATGCCGACTTAAGTACAAGAAGACTGACCCTTCTTACTCTCTATGTTTGAACCATTCCTGTCACACTAGTTATAGATACCGATGCTTCACTCCAGGTTTACTGTATCCCTTGGACCTTGTTATTGACGATGAAACACAGAAATTGCATCGGAACTAAATAGAAAAGGCACAATGCCGACTTAAGTACAAGATGACTGACTATTCCTACTGACTATGTTTTGAACCATTCCTGTGACACCAGTTATAGATTCCGATGCTTCACTTGAGGTTTACTGTATCCCTCTGACCGTCTTATTGACGAGGAAACACAGAAAATGAATCGGAATTAAATAGAAACGCCACTATGCCTACTTAAGTACAAGAAGACTGACTCTTCTTACTGTCTATGTTTGAACCATTCCTGTGACACTAGTTATAGATTCCGATGCATGACTTTAGTTTTACTGTATCCCTTGGACCTTCTTATTGACGATGAAACACAGAAATTGCATCGGAATTAAATACAAAAGGCACAATGCCGACTTAAGTACAAGAAGACTGACCCTTCTTACTGTCTATGTTTGAACCATTCCTGTCACACTAGTTATAGATACCGATGCATCACTTCAGGTTTACTGTATCCCTCTCAACTTCTTATTGACGATGAAACACAGAAATTGCATCGGAATTAAATACAAAAGGCACAATTCCGACTTAAGTACAAGAAGACTGACTCTTCTTACTAACTATATTTTGAACCATTCCTGTGACACTAGTTATAGATTGCGATGCTTCACTTCAGGTTTACTGTATCCCTCTGACCTTCTTATAGACGATGAAACACAGAAATTGCATCGGAATTAAATACAAAAGGCACATTGCCGACTTAAGTACAAGAAGACTGACTCTTCCTACTTTCAATGTTTTGAACCATTCCTGTGACACTAGTTATAGATTCCGATGCTTCACTTCAGGTTTACTGTAGCCCTCTGATCTTCTTGTTGACGATGAAACACAGAAATTGTATCGGAATTAAATACAAAAGGCACAATGCCGAGTTAAGTACAAGAAGACTGACTCTTATTACTGTCTATGTTTTGAACCATTCCTGTGACACTAGTTATAGATTCCGATGCTTCACTTCAGGTTTACTGTATCCCTTGGACCTTCTTATTGACGATGAAACACAGAAATTGCATTGGAGGTAAACACTAAAGGCACAATGCCGACTTAAGTACAAAAAGACTGACTCTTCTTACTGACTAAGTATTGAACCATTCCTATGACACTAGTTATAGATTACGATGCTCACTTCAGGTTTACTGTATCCCTCTGACCTTCTTATTGACGATGAAACACAGAAATTGCATCGGAATTAAATAGAAAATGCACAATGTCGACTTAAGTACTAGGCGACTGACTTGTCTTACTGTCTATGTTTTGAACCATTCCTGTGACACTAGTTATAGATTTTGATGCTTCACTTCAGGTTTTCTGTATCCCTTGGACCTTCTTATTGACGATGCAACACAGAAATTGCATCGGAATTAAATACAAAAGGCACAATGCCGACTTATGTACAAGAAGACCGTCTCTTCCTACAGACGATGTTTTGAACCCTTCCTGTGACACTAGTTATAGATTCCGATGATTCACTTCAGGTTTACTGTATCCCTTGGACCTTCTTATTGACGATGAAACACAGAAATTGCATCGGAATTAAATACAAAAGGCACTATGCCGACTTAAGTACAAGAAGACTGACTCTTCTTACTGTCTATGATATGAACCATTTCATTGACACTAGTAATAGATTCTGATGCTCACTCCAGGTTTACTGTATCCCTTTGCCCTTGTTATCGACGATGAAACACAGAAATTGCATTGGAATAAAGTAGAAAAGGCACAATGCCGACATAAGTACAAGATGACTGACTCTTCTTACTGACTATGTTTTGAACCATTCCTGTGACACAAGTAATAGATTCCGATGATTCACTTCAGGTTAACTGTATCCCTTGGACCGTCTTATTGACGATGAAACACAGAAATTGCATCGGAATTAAATACAAAAGGCAAAATGACGACTTAAGTACACGAAGACTGACTCTTCTTACTGTCTATGTTTTGAACCATTGCTGTGACACTAGTTATAGATTCCGATGCTACACTCCAGGTTTACTGTATCCCTTGGACCTTGTTATTGACGATGAAACACAGAAATTGCATCGGAATTAAATACAAAAGGCACAATGCCGACATAAGGACAAGAAGACTGACTCTTCTTACTAACTTTGTTTTGAACCATTCCTGTGACACTAGTTATAGTTTGTGATGCTTCACTTCAGGTTTACTGTATCCCTTGGACCTCCTTACTGACGATGAAGTACAGAAATTGCATCGGAAATAATTTCAAAAGGCACAATGCCGACTTAAGTACAAGAAGACTGACTCTTCCTTCTGTCTATGTTTTGACCATTTCTGTGACACTAGTTATAGATTCCGATGCTTCACTTCAGGTTTACTGTATCCCTTAGCCCTTCATATTGACGATGAAACACAGAAATTGCATCGGAATTAAATACAAAGGCACAATGCCGACTTAAGTACAAAAAGACTGACTCTTCTTACTAACTTTGTTTTGAACCATTCCTGTGACACTAGTTATAGATTGCGATGCTCATTTCAGGTTTACAGTATCCCTCTGACCTTCTTATTGACGATGAAACACAGAAATTGTATCGGAATTAAATACAATAGGCACAATGCCGACTTAAGTACAAGAAGACTGACTCTTTTACTGACTATGTTTAGAACCATTCCTGTGACACTAGTTATAGATTCGGATGCTTCACTTCAGGTTTACTGTATCCCTCGGACCTTCTAATTGACGATAAAACACTGAAATTGCATCGGAATTAAATAGAAAATGTACAATGCCGACTTAAGTACAAGACGACTGACTTTTCTGACTGTCTATGTTTTGAACCATTGTTGTGACACTAGTTATAGATTCCGATGCTTCACTTCAGGTCTACTGTATCCCTTGGACCTTCTTATTGACGATGAAACACAGAAATTGCATCGGAATTAAATACAAAAGGCACAATGCCGACTTAAGTACAAGAAGACTGACTCTTCTTACTGTCTATGTTTTGAGGCACTCCATTGACACTAGTTATGGATTCCGATGCTTCACTTCAGGTTTACTGTATCCCTTGGACCTTCGTATTGACGATGAAACACAGAAATTGCATCGGAAGTAAATACAAAAGGCACAATGCCGACATAAGTACAAGACGTCTGACTCTTCTTACGGTCTATGCTTTGAACCATTACTGTGACACTAGTTATAGATTCCGATGCTTCACTCCAGGTTTACTGTATCCCTGTGACCGTCTTATTGACGATGAAACACTGAAATTGCATCGGAATTAAATTGAAAAGGCACAATGCCGGCTTAAGTACTAGAAGACTGACTCTTCCTACTGTCTATGTCTTGAACCATTCCTGTGACACTAGTTATAGATTCCGATGCTTCACTTCAGGTTTACTGTATCCCTTGGACCTTCTTATTGGCGATGAAACACAGAAATTGCATCGGAATTCAATACAAAAGGCACAATGCCAACTTAAGTACAAGAAGACTGACTCTTCTAACTGACTATGTTTTGAACCATTCTTGTGACACTTGTTATGGATTTCGATGCTTCACTTCAGGTTTACTGTATCCCTCTGACCTTCTTATTGAAGATGAAACACAGAAATTGCATCGGAATTAAATACAAAAGGCACAATGCCGAATTATGTTCAAGAAGACTGACTCTTCTTACTGTCTATTTTCGAACCATTCCAGAGACACTAGTTATAGATTCCGATGCTTCACTTCAGGTTTACTGTATCCCTTGGACCTTCGTATTGACGATGAAACACAGAAATTGCATCGGAATTAAATACAAAAGGCACAATGCCGACATAAGTACAAGACGTCTGACTCTTCTTACTGTCTATGTTTTAACCATTACTGTGACACTAGTTATAGATTCCGATGCTTCACTCCAGGTTTACAGTATCCCTTGGACCTTCCTATTGACGATGAAACGCAGAAATTGCATCGGAATTAAATACATGAGGAGCAATGCCGACTTAAGGACAAGAAGACTGACTCTTCTTACTGTCTATGTTTGAACCATTCCTGTTACACTAGTTATAGATTCCGATGCTTCACTTCAGGTTTACTGTATCCCTCTGACCGTATTGCCGATGAAACACAGAAATTGCATAGGAATTAAATACAGAAGGCACAATGCCGACTTAAGGACAAGAAGACTGACTCTTCTTACTGACTGTGTTTTGAACAATTGCGATGTTTCACTTCAGGTTTACTGTTTCCCTAGGACTTTCTTATTGACGATGAAACACAGAAATTGCATCGGAATTAAATACAAAAGGCACAATGCCGACTTAAGTACAAGAAGACTGACTCTTCTACTGTCTATGTTTTGAACCATTTCTGAGACACTAGTTATAGAGTCCGATGCTTCACTTCAGGTTTACTGGATCCCTTGGGCCTTGTTATTGTCGGTGAATCACAGAAATTGCATCGGAATTAATTACAAAAGGCACAATGCCGACTTAAGCACAAGAAGACTTACTCTTCTTACTGTCTATATTTTGAACCATTCCAGTGACACTAGTTATAGATTCCGATGCTTCACTTCAGCTTTACTGTATCCCTTGGACCTTATTATTGACGATGAACAACAGAAATTGCATCGGAATTAAATACAAAAGGCACAATGCCGACTTAAGTAGAAGACGTCTGACTCTTCTTACTGACTATGTTTTGAACCATTCCTGTGACACTAGTTATAGATTCCGATGCTTCACTTCAGGTTTACTGTTTCCTTGGACCTTCTTGTTGACGATGAAACACAGAAATTGCATCGGAATTAAATACAAAAGGCACAATCCCGACTTAAGTACAAGAAGACTGACTCTTCTACTGTCTATGTTTTGAACCATTTCTGTGACACTAGTTATAGAGCCCGATGCTTCACTTCTGGTTTACTGGTTCCCTTGAGCCTTCTTATTGACGTTGAATCACAGAAATTGCATCGGAATGAATTACAAAAGGCACAATGCCGACCTAAGAACAAGACGTCTGACTCTTCTTACTGTCTATGTTTTGAACCATTACTGTGACAGTAGTAATAGATTGCGATGCTTCACTCCAGGTTTACAGTATCCCTTGGACCTTCTTATTGACGATGAAACATAGAAATAGCATCGGAGTTAAATACAAGAGGCACAATGCCGACTTAAGGCCAAGAAAACTGACTCTTCTTACTGTCTATGCTTTGAACCATTCCATTGACACTAGTTATAGATTCCGATGCTTCACTCCAGGTTTACTGTATCCCTTGGACCTTCTTATTGAAGATGAAACACAGAAATTGCATCGGAATTAAATAGATAAAGGCACAATGAAGACTTAAGTACAAGAAGACTGACTCTTCTTACTGACTATGTTTTGAACCATTCCTGTGACACTAGTTATAGATTCCGATGCTTCACTTCAGATTTACTGTATCCCTCTCACCTTCTTATTGACGATTAAACACGGCAATTGCATTGGAATTAAATAGAAAAAGCACAATGAAGACTTAAGTACAAGAAGACTGACTCTTCTTACTGACTATGTTTTGAACCATTCCTGTGACACTAGTTATAGATTCCGATGCTTCACTTTAGGTTTACTGTATTCCTCTGACCTTCTTATTGACGATGAAACACGGCAATTGCATCGGAATTAAATAGAAAAAGCACAATGCCGACTTAAGTACAAGAAGGCTGACTCTTCTTACTGTCTATGTTTTGAACCATTCCTGTGACACTATTTGTAGATTCCGATGCTTCACTTCAGGTTCACTGTATCCCTTGGACCCTCTTATTGACGATGAAACACAGGAATTGCATCAGAATTAAATACAAAAGGCACAATGCCGACTTAAGGACAAGAAGACTGACTCTTCTTACTGACTATGACTTGAACCATTCCTGTGACACTAGCTATAGATTCCGATGCTTCACATCAGGTATACTGTATCCCTCAGAACTTCTTATTGACGATGAAACATAGAAATTGCATCGGAATTAAATACAAAAGGCACAATGCCGACTTACGTACAAGAAGACTGACTCTTCTTACTGTCTATGCTTTGAACCATTCCATTGACACTAGTTATAGATTCCGATGCTTCACTCCAGGTTTACTGTATCCCTTGGACCTTCTTATTGAAGATGAAACACAGAAATTGCATCGGAATTAAATAGAAAAGGCACAATGAAGACTTAAGTACAAGAAGACTGACTCTTCTTACTGACTATGTTTTGAACCATTCCTGTGACACTAGTTATAGATTCCAATGCTTCACTTCAGGTTTACTGTATCCCTTGGACCTTCTTATTGACGATGAAACACAGAAATTGCATCGGAATTAAATACAAAAGGCGAAATGCCGACTTGAGTACACGAAGACTGACTCTTCTTACTGTCTATGATTTGATCCATTCCTGCGACACTAGTTATAGATTCCCATGCTACACTCCAGGTTTACTCAATCCCTTGGACCTTCTTATTTACGATGAAACACAGGAATTGTGTCGGAATTAAATACAAAAGGCACAATGCCGACTTAAGGACAAGAAGACGGACTGTTCTTTCTGACTATGTTTGAACCATTCCTATGACACTAGTTATAGATTCCGATGCTTCACTTCAGGTTTACTGTTTCCCTTGGACCTTCTTATTGACGATGAAACACAGAAATTGCATCGGAATTAAATAAAAAAGGCGTAAATGCCGACTTAAGTATAAGAAGACTGACTCTTCTACGGTCTATGATTTGAACCTTTTCTGTGACACTATTTATAGAGTCCGATGCTTCAGTTCAGGTTTACTGTATCCCTTGGGCCTTCTTATTGACGATGAATCACAGAAATTGCATCGGAATTAATTACAAAAGGCACAATGGCGACTTAAGTACAAGAAGACTGACTCTTCTTACTGTCCATATTTTGAACCATTCCAGTGACGCTAGTTATGGATTCCGATGCTTCACTCCAGGTTTACAGTATCCCTTGGAACTTCGTATTGACGATGAAACACAGAAATAGCATCAGAGTTAAATACAAGAGGCACAAAGCCGACTTAAGGCCAAGAAAAGTGACTCTTCTTACTGTCTGTGTTTGAACCATTCCTGTGACACTAGTTATAGATTCCGATGCTTCACTTCAGGTTTCCTGTATCCCTTTGACCTTCTTATTGCCGGTGAAACACAGAAATTGTATCGGAATTAAATTCGAAAGGCACAATGCCAACTTAAGTACAAGAAGACTGACTCTTCTTACTGACTATGTTTTGAACCATTCCTGTGACACTAGTTATAGATTCCGATGCTTCACTTCTGGTTTACTGTATCCCTCTGACCTTCTTATTGACGATGAAACACGGCAATTGCATCGGAATTAAATAGAAAAAGCACAATGCCGACTTAAGTACAAGAAGGCTGACTCTTCTTACTGTCTATGTTTTGAACCATTCCTGTGACACTAGTTGTAGATTCCGATGCTTCACTTCAGGTTCACTGTATCCCTTGGACCCTCTTATTGATGACGAAACACAGGAATTGCATCAGAATTAAATACAAAAGGCACAATGCCGACTTAAGGACAAGAAGACTGACTGTTCTTACTGACTATGACTTGAACCATTCCTGTGACACTAGCTATAGATTCCGATGCTTCACATCAGGTATACTGTATCCCTCAGACCTTCTTATTGACAATGAAACACAGAGAATGCATCGGAATTAAATACAAAAGGCACAATGCCGACTTGCGTACAAGTAGACTGACTCTTCTTACTGTCTATGCTTTGAACCATTCCATTGACACTAGTTATAGATTCCGATGCTTCACTCCAGGTTTACTGTATCCCTTGGACCTTCTTATTGAAGATGAAACACAGAAATTGCATCGGAATTAAATAGAAAAGGCACAATGAAGACTTAAGTACAAGAAGACTGACTCTTCTTACTGACTATGTTTTGAACCATTCCTGTGACACTAGTTATAGATTCCAATGCTTCACTTCAGCTTTACTGTATCCCTTGGACCTTCTTATTGACGATGAAACACAGAAATTGCATCGGAATTAAATACAAAAGGCGAAATGCCGACTTGAGTACACGAAGACCGACTCTTCTCACTGTCTATGATTTGATCCATTCCTGTGACACTAGTTATAGATTCCCATACTACACTCCAGGTTTACTCTATCCCTTGGACCTTCTTATTGACGATGAAACACAGACATTGTGTCGGGATTAAATACAAAAGGCACAATGCCGACTTAAGAACAAGAAGACGGACTGTTCTTTCTGACTATGTTTAAACCATTCCTGTGACACTAGTTATAGATTCCGATGCTTCACTTCAGGTTTACTGTTTCCCTTGGACCTTCTTATTGACGATGAAAGACAGAAATTGCATCGGAATTAAATACAAAAGGCATAATGCCGACTTAAGTACAAGAAGACTGACTCTTCTACTGTCTATGATTTGAACCTTTTCTGTGCCACTATTTATAGAGTCTGATGCTTCACTTCAGGTTTACTGTATCCCTTGGGCCTTCTTATTGACGATGAATCACAGAAATTGCATCGGAATTAATTACAAAAGGCACAATGGCGACTTAAGTACAAGAAGACTGACTCTTCTTACTGTCTATATTTTGAACCATTCCAGTGACGCTAGTTATGGATTCCGATGCTTCACTTCAGGTTTACTGTATCCCTTGGACCTTCTTGTTGACGATGAAACACAGAAATTGCATCGGAAGTAAATACAAAAGGCACAATGCCGACTTAAGTACAAGACGTCTGACTCTTCTTACTGTATATGTTTTGAACCATTAATGTGACACTAGTTATAGATTCCGATGCTTCACTCCATGTTTACTGTATCCCTTGTACTTTCTTATTGACATTGAAACACAGAAATTGCATCGGAATTAAGTACAAGAGCACATTGCCGACTTAAGGACAAGAAGACTGACTCTTCTTACTGAATATGTTTTGAACCATTCTGTGACACTAGTTATAGATTACGATTCTTCACTTCAGGTTTACCGTACCCCTCCGACCTTCCTATTGACGATGAAACACAGAAATTGCATCGGAATGAAATACAAAAGGCCCAATGCCGACTTAAGTACATGAAAACTGACTCTTCTTACTGTCTATGTATGAACCATTCCTGTGACACTAGTTATAGATTCCGATGCTTCACTTCAGGTTTCCTGTATCCCTCTGACCTTCTTATTGCCGGTGAAACACAGAAATTGTATCGGAATTAAATACGAAAGGCACAATGCCAACTTAAGTACAAGAAGACTGACTCTTCTTACTGACTATGTTTTGAACCAATCCTGTGACACTAGTTATAGATTCCGATGCTTCACTTCAGGTTTACTCTATCCCTCTGACCTTCTAATTGACGATGAAACACAGAAACTGCATCGGAATTAAATAGAAAAGCACAATGCCGACTTAAGTACATGAAGACTGCCTCTACTTACCGTCTGTGTTTTGAACCAGTCCTGTGACCCTAGTTATAGATTCCGATGCTACACTCCAGGTTTACTCTATCCCTTGGACCTTCTTATTGACAATGATACACAGATATTGCATCGGAATTAATTACAAAAGGTACAATGCCAACTTAAGGACAAGAAGTCTGACTGTTCATACTGACTATGTTTTGAACCATTCCTGTGACACTAGTTACAGATTCCGATGATTCACTTCAGGTCTATTGTATCCCTCTGACCTTCTTATTGACGATGAAACACAGAAATTGCATCGGAATTAAATAGAAAAGGCACAATGCCGACTTAAGTACAAGAAGACATACTCTTCTTACTGACTATGTTTTGAACCATTCCTGTGACACTAGTTGTAGATTCCGATGCTTCACTTCAGGTTTACTGTATACCTTGGACCTTCTTGTTGACGATGAAACACAGAAATTGCATCAGAATTAAATACAAAAGGCACAGTGCCGACTTAAGTACAAGAAGACTGACTCTTCCTCCTGTCTACGTTTTGAATCATTCCTGTGACACTACTTATAGATTCCGATGCTTCACTTAAGGTTTACTGTATCCCTCTGACCTTATTGCCGATGAAACACAGAAATTGCATCGGAATTAAATACAAAAGGCACAATGACGACCTAAGGACAAGAAGACAGACTCTTCTTACTGTCTATTTTTGAACCATTCCTGTGACACTAGTTATAGATTCCGATGCTTCACTTCAGGTTTACTGTATCCCTCTGACCTTCTTATTGACGATGAAACACAGAAATTGCATCGGAATTATATAGAAAAGGCACAATGCCGAATTAAGTACAAGAAGACTGACTCCTCTTATTGTCTATGTTTTGAACCATTCCTGAGACACTAGTTGTAGTTTCCGATGCCTCACTTCAGGTGTACTGTATCCCTTGGACTTCCTTATTGACGATGAAACACGGAAATTGCATAGGAATTTAATACAAAAGACACATTGCCGTCTTAAGTACAAGAAAACTGACTCTTCTTACTCTCCATGTTTTGAACCATTCCTGTGACACTAGTTATAGATTCCGATGTTTCACTTCAGGTTTACTGTATCCCTCTGACCGTCTTATTGACGATGAAACACTGAAATGGCATCGGAATTAAATTGAAAAGGCACAATGCCGACTTAACTACAAGAAGACTGACTCTTCTTACTGACTATGCTTTGAACCATTTCTGTGACACTAGTTATAGATTCCGATGCTTAACTTCAGGATTACTGTATACCTCTGACCTTCTTAGTGACGATGAAACACAGAAATTGCTTCGGAAATAAATACAAAAAGCACAACGCCGACTTAAGTACAAGAATACTGACTCATCTTACTGTCTATGTTTTGAACCGTCCCTGTGACACTAGTTATAGAGTCCGATGCATCACTCCAGGTTTACTGTATCCCCTGGACCTTCTTATTGACGATGAAACACAGAAATTGCATCGGAATTAAATACAAAAGTCACAATGCCGACTTAAGTAAAAGAAGTCTGACTCTTCTTACTGTCTATGATTTGAACCATTCCTGTGACACTAGTTATAGATTCCGATGCTTCACTCCAGGTTTACTGTATCCCTTGGTCCTTATAATTGACGATGAAACACAGAAATTGCATCGGAATTAAATACAAAAGGCAAAATGCCGACTTAAGTACAGGAAAACTGACTCTTCCTAAAGTCTATGATTTGAACCATTCCTGTGACACTAGCTATAGATTCCGTGCTACACCCCATGTTTACTGTATCAAATGGACCTTCTTATTGACGATGATACACAGAAATTGCATCGGAATTAAATACAAAATTCACAATGCCGACTTATGTACAAGAAGACTGACTCATCTTACTGTCTATGTTTTGAAGCATTCCTGTGTCACTAGTTATAGATTCCGATGCTTCACTTCAGGTTTACTGTATCCTTTGGACCTTCTTATTTACGATGAAATACAGAAATTGCATCGGAATTAAACACAAAAGCACAATGCTGACTTAAGTACAAATAGACTGACTCCTCTTACTGACTATGTTTTGAACCATTCCTGTGGCACTAGTTATAGATTCCGATGCTTTACTTCAGGTTTACTGTATCCCTCTGACCCTCTTTTTGACGATGAAACACAGAAATTGCATCGGAATTAAATTGAAAAGGCACAATGCCGACTTAAGTACTAGAAGACTGACTCTTCCTACTGTCTATGTTTTGAACCATTCCTGTGACACTAGTTATAGACTCCGATGCTTCACTTGAGGTTTACCGTATCCCTTGGACCTTCTTATTGACTATGAAACACAGAAATTCCATCGGAATTAAATACAATAGGCACAATGCCGACTTCAGTAGAAGAAGACAGACTCTTCTTACTGTCTGTTTTTTGAACCATTCCTGTGACACTAGTTATATATTCGGATGCTTCACTTCAGGTTTACTGTATCCCTCTGACCTTCTTATTGACGATGAAACACTGAAATTGCATCGGAATTAAATAGAAAAGGCACAATGCCGACTTAAGTACAAGACGACTGACTTTTCTTACTGTCTATGTTTTGAACCATTCCTGTGACACTAGTAATAGATTCCGATGCGTCACATCAGATTTACTGTATCCCTCTGACCTTCTTATTGACGATGAAACACAGAAATTGCATCGGAATTAAATACAAAAGGCTCATTGCCGGCTTAAGTACATGAAGACTGACTCTTCTTACTCACTATGATTTGAACCATTCCTCTGACACTAGTTATAGATTGCGATGCTTCACTTCAGGTTTACTGTATCCCTCTGACCTTCTTATTGACGATGTAACACAGAAAATGCATCGAAATTAAATGCAGAAGGCACAATGCCGACTTATGTACAAGAAGACTGACACTTCTTACTTTCTATGTTTGAACCAATCCTGTGACACTAGTTATAGATTCCGATGCTTCACTTCAGGTTTACTGTATCCCTCTGACCTTCTTATTGCCGGTGATACACAGAAATTGCATCGGAATTAAATACAAAAGGCACAATGCCGACTTAAGTAAAAGAAGTCTGACTCTTCTTACTGTCTATGATTTGAACCATTCCTGTGACACTTGCTATAGATTCCGATGCTTCATTGCAGGTTTACTGCATCCCTTGGACCTTCTTATTGACGATGAAACACAGAAATTGCATCAGATCTAAATTGAAAATGCAGAATGATGACTTTAGTGCAAGAAGACTTACTATTCTTACAGACTAAGCTTTGAACCATTCCTGTGACACTAGTTATAGATTCCGATGCTTCACTTCAGGATTACCGTATCCCTTGGTCCTTCTTATTGACGATGAAACACAGAAATTGAATCGGAATTAAATACAAAAGGCACAATGCCGACTTAAGTACAAGAAGACTGACTCTTCTTACCATGCTTTGAACCATTCCTGTGACACTAGTTATAAATTCCGAGGCATCACTTCAGGTATACTGTATCCCTTGGGCTTTCTTATTGACGATGAAACACAGAAATTGCATCGGAATTAAATACAAATGGCACAATGCAGAATTGAGTACAAGAAGACTGTCTCTTCTTACAGTCTATGCTTTGAACCATTCCTGTGACACTAGTTATAGATTCCAATGCTTCACTTCAGGTTTACTGCATCCCTTGGACCCGCTTATTGACGATGAAACACAGAAATTGCATCGGAATTAAATACAAAAGGCACAATGCCGACTTAAGGACAAGAAGACTGACTCTTCTTACTGACTTTGTTTTGAACCATTCTTGTGACACTAGCTATAGATTCCGATGTTTCACTTCAGGCTTACTGTATCCCTCTGACCTTCTTATTGACGATGAAACACAGAAATTGCATCGGAATTAAATACAAAAGGCACAATGCCGACTTAAGTACAAGAAGACTGACTCTTCTTACTGTCTATGTTTTGAACCATTCCATTGACACTAGTTATAGATTCCGATGCTTCACTCCAGGTTTACTGTTCCCTGTGACCTTCTTATTGACGATGAAACACAGAAATTGCATCGGAATTAAATACAAAAGGCACAATGCCGACTTTTGGAGAAGAAGACTGACTTATCTTACTGACTATGTTTTGAACCATTCCTGTGACACTAGCTATAGATTCCGATGTTTCACTTCAGGTTTACTGTATCCCTCTGACCTTCTTATTGACGATGAAGCTCAGAAATTGCATCGGAATTAAATAGAAAGGGTACAATGCCGACTTAAGTACAAGAAGACTGACTCTTCTTACTGACTATGTTTTGAACCATTCCTGTAACACTAGTTATAGATGCCGATGCTTCACCTCAGGTTTGCTGTATCCCATGGATCTTCTTATTGACGATGAAACACAGAAATTGCATCGGAATTAAATACAAAAGGCAAAATGCCAACTTAAGTACACGAAGGCTGACTCTTCTTACTCTCTATGTTTTGAACCATTCCTGTGACACTAGTTATAGATTCCGATGCTACACTCCAGGTTTACTGAATCCCTCTGACCTTCCAATTGACGATGAAACACAGAAATTGCATCGGAATTAATTAAAAAAAATCACAATGCCGACTTATGGACAAGAAGACTGACTCTTCTAACTGACTTTGTTTTGAACCATTCCTGTGACACTAGCTATAGATTCCGATGTTTCACTTCAGGTTTACTGTATACCTCTGACGTTCTTATTTACGATGAAACACAGAAATTGCATCGGAATTAAATGGAAAAGGCACAATGTCGACTTAAGTACAAGAAGACTGACTCTTCTTACTGTCTACGATTTGAACAATTCCTGTGACACTAGTTTTAGATTCCGATGCTTCACTCCAGGTTTACTGTATCCCATGGGCCTTCCTATTGACGATGAAACACAGAAATTGCATCAGAATTAAATAAAAATGGCACAATGCAGATTTGAGTACAAGAAGAATGTCTCTTCTTACTGTCTATGATTTTAACCATTCCTGTGACACTAGTTATAGAATCCGATGCTTCACTCCAGGTTTACTGTATCCCTTGGACCTTCTTATTGACGATGAAACACAGGAATTGCAATGGAATTAAATACAATAGGCACAATGCCGACTTAAGGACAAGAAGACTGACTCTTCTTACTGACTATGTTTTGAACCATTCCTGTGACACTAGCTATAGATTCCGATGTTTCACTTCAGGTTTACTGTATACCTCTGACCCTCTTATTGACGATGAAACACAGAAATTGCATCGCAATTAAATATAAAAGGCACAATGCCGACTTAAGTACAAGAAGACTGACTCTTCCTTCTGTCTATGTTTTGAACCATTTCTGTGACACTAGTTATAGATTCCGATGCTTCACTTCAGGTTTACTGTATCCCTTGGACCGCCTTATTGACGATGAAACACAGAAATTGCATCGGAATTAAATACAAAGGCACAATGCCGACTTAAGTACAAAAAGACTGACTCTTCTTACTGACTGTTTTGAACCATTCCTGTGACACTAGTTATAGATTCCGATGCTACACTCCAGGTTTACTGTATCCCTCTGACCTTCCAATTGACGATGAAACATAGAAATTGCATCGGAATTAAATACAAAAGGCACAATGTCGGCTTAAGTACAAGAAGACTGACTCTTCTTACTGTCTATGTTTTGAACAATTCCTGTGACACTAGTTTTGGATTCCGATGCTTCACTTCAGGTTTGCTGTATCCCTCTGACCTTCTTAATGACGATGAAACACAGAAATTGCATCGGAATTAAATAGAAAAGGCACAATGTCGACTCAAGTACAAGAAGACTGACTCTTCTTACTGTCTATGTTTTTAACCATTCCTGTGACACTAGTTATAGATTCCGATGCTACACTCTAGGTTTACTGTCTCCCTTGGACCTTCTTATTGACGATGAAACACATAAATTGCATCGGAATTATATTCAAAAGGCACAATGCCGACTTAAAGACAAGAAGACTGGCTGTTCTTACTGACTATGTTATGAACCATTCCTGTGACACTAGTTATAGATTCCGATGCTACACTTCAGGATTATTGTATCCCTCTGACCTTCTTATTGACGATGAAACACAGAAATTGCATCGGAATTAAATAGAAAAGGCTCAATGTCGACTTAAGTACAAGAAGACTGACTCTTCTTACTGTCTATGTTTTGAACCATTCCTGTGACACTAGTTATAGGTTCCGATGCTTCACTCCAGGCTTACTGTTTCCCATGGACCTTGTTATTGACAATGAAACACAGAAATTGCGTCGGAATAAATACAAAAGGCACAATGCCGACTTAAGTACAAGAAGACTGACTCTTCTTACTGACTATGTTTTCAACCATTCCTGTGACACTAGTTATAGATTCCGATGCTTCACTTCAGGTTTACTGTATACCTTGGACCTTCTTATTGACGATGAAACACAGAAATTGCATCAGAATTAGATACAAAAGGCACAATGCCGACTTAAGTACAAGAAGACGGACCCTTCCCACTGTCTATGTTTTGAACCATTCCTGCGACACTAGTATTCGATTTCGATGCTTCACTTCAGGTTTACTGTATCCGTCTGACCTTCTTATTGACGATGCAAAACAGAAATTCCATCGGAATTAAATACAAGAGGCACAATGCCGGCTTAAGAACAAGAGGACAGACTCTTCTTACTGATCATGATTTGAACCATTCCTGTGACACTAGTAATAGATTCCGATGCTTCACTTCAGGTTTACTGTATCCCTTGGACCTTCTTATTGACGATGAAACACAGAAATTGCATCGGAATTAAATACAAAAGGCACAATGCCGACTTAAGTACAAGAAGTCTGACCCATCTTACTGTCTATGTTTTGAACCATTCCTGTGACACTAGTTATAGATGCCGATGCGTCACTTCAGGTTTACTGTATCCCTCTGACCTTCTTATTGACGATGAAACACAGAAATTGCATCGGAATTAAATACAAAAGGCACAATGCCGACTTAAGTATAAGAAGACTGACTCTTCTTACTGACTATGACTTGAAGCATTCCTCTGACACTAGTTCTAGATTCCGATGCTTCACTTCAGGTTTACTGTATCCCATGGACCTTCTTATTGACGATAAAACACAGAAATTGCTTCGAAATTAAATACAAAAGGCACAATGCCGACTTAAGGACAAGAAGACTGACTGTTCATACTGACTATGTTTTGAACCATTTCTGTGACACAAGTTATAGATTCCGATGCTACACTTCAGGTTTTTTGTATCCCTCTGACCTGCTTATTGACGATGAAACACAGAAATTGCATCGGAATTAAGTAGAAAATGCACAATGTCGACTTAAGTACAAGAAGACTGACTCTTCTTACTGCCTATGTTTTGAACCATTCCTGTGACACTAGTTATAGATTCCGATGCTTCACTCCAGGTTTACTGTATACCTTAGACATTCTTATTGACGATGAAACACAGAAATTGCTTCGAAATTGAATACAAAAGGCACAATGCCGACTTAGGTACAAGAAGACTGACCCATCCTACTGTCCATGATTTGAACCAATCCTGTGACACTGGTTTTGGATTCCAATGCTTCACTTCAGGTTTACTGTATCCCTCTGACCTTCTTATTGACGATGAAACACAGAAATTGCATCGGAATTAAATACATAAGCACAATGCCGACTTAAGTACTAGAAGACTGACTCTTCCTACTGTCTATGTTTTGAACCATTCCTGTGTTACTAGTTATAGATTCCGATGCCTCACTTCAGGTTTACTGTATCCCTCTGACCTTTTTATAGCCGGTGAAATACAGAAATGGCATCGGAATTAAATACGAAAGCCACAATGCCAACTTAAGTACAAGAAGACTGACTCTTCTTACTGACTACGTTTGAACCATTCCTGTGACACTAGTTATAGATTCCGATGCTTCACTTCAGGTTTACTGTATCCCTCTGACTTTCTTATTGACGACGAAACACAGAAATGGCATCGGAATGAAATACGAAAGGCACAATGCCGACTTAAGTACAAGAAGACTGACTCTTCCTACTGTCTAGGTTTTGAACGATTCCTGTGACACTAGTTATAGATTCCGATGCTTCACTCCTGGTTTACGGCATCCCTTGAACCTTGTTATTGACGATGAAACACAGAAATTGCATCGGAATTATATAGAAAAGGCACAATGCCGACTTAAGTACAAGAGGAGTGATTCTCCTTACTGACTATGTTTTGAACCATTCCTGTGACACTAGTTATAGATTCCGATGCTTCACTTGAGGTTTACTGTATCCCTTGGACCTTCGTATTGACGATGAAACACCGAAATCGCATCGGAATTAAATACAAAAGGCACAATGCCGACGTAAGTAAATGAAGACCGACTCTTCCTACTGACTATGTTTTGAACCATTCCTGTGACACTAGTTACAGATTCCGATGCCTTACTTGAGGTTTACTGTATCCCTTGGACCTTCGTATTGACGATGAAATACAGAAATTGCATCGGAATTAAATACAAAAGGCACAATGCCGACTAAAGTACAAGAAGACTGACTCTTCTTACTGTCTACGTTTTGAACCATTCCTTTGACCCTAGTTATAGATTCCGATGCTTCACTCCCGGTTTACTGTATCCCTTGGACCTTCTTATTGGCGATGAAACACAGAAATTGCATCGGAATTAAGTACAAAAGGCACAATGCCGACTTAAGGACAAGAAGACTGACTCTTCTTACTGACTATGCTTTGAACCATTCCTGTGACACTAGCTATAGATTCCGATCCTTCACTTCAGGTTTACTGTATCCCTCTGACTTTCTTATTGACGATGAAACACAGAAATGGCATCGGAATGAAATACAAAAGGCACAATGCCGACTTAAGTACAAGAAGACTGACTCTTCCTACTGTCTAGGTTTTGAACGATTCCTGTGACACTAGTTATAGATTCCGATGCTTCACTTGAGGTTTACTGTATTCCTTGGACCTTCTTACTGACGATGAAACACAGAAATTGCATCGGAATTAAACACAAAAAGCACAATGCAGACTTAGGTACATTAAAACTGACTCTTCATACTGACTATATTTTGAACCATTCCTGCGAGACTAGTTATAGATTCCGATGCTTCACTTCAGATTTACTGTATCCCTTTGACCTTCTTATTGACGATGAAACACAGAAATTGCATCGGAATAAAATACAGAAGGCACAATGCCGACTTAAGTACAAGAAGACTGACTCTTCCTACTGACTATGCTTTGAACCATTCCTGTGACACTAGTTATAGATCTCGATGCTTCACTTCAAGTTTACTGTATTCCTCTGACCTTCTTATTGAAGATGAAACACAGAAACTGCATCGGAATTAAATAGAAACGCCACAATTCCCACTTAGGTACAAGAAGACTGACTCTTCTTACTGGCTATGTTTTGAACCAATCCTGTGACACTAGTTATAGATTCCGATGCTTGACGTCAGGTTTACTATATCCCTTGGACCTTATTATTGACGATGAAACACAGAAATTGCATCGGAATTATATACAAAAGGCACAATGCCGACTTCAGTACATGAAGACCGACTCTTCCTACTGACTATGTTTTGAACCATTCCTGTGACACTAGTTATAAATTCTGATGTTTCACTTGAGGTTTGCTGTATCCCTTGGACCTACTAATTGACGATGAAACCCAGAAATTGCATCGGAATAAAATACAAAATGCACAATGCCGACTTAAGGACAATAAGACTGTCTCTTCTTACTGACTATGTTTTGAACCATTCCTGTGACACTAGCTATAGATTCCGATGCTTCACTTCAGGTTTACTGTATCCCTCTGACTTTCTTATTGACAATGAAACACAGAAATTGCATCGCAATTAAATACAAAAGGCACAATGCTGACTTACGTACAAGAAAACTCACTCTTCTTACTGTCTATGTTATGAACCATTCCATTGACACTAGTTATACATTCCAATGCTTCGCTCCTGGTTTACTGTATCCCTTGAACCTTGTAATTGACGATGAGACACAGAAATTGCATCGGAATTATATAGAAAAGCCACAATGCCGACTTAAGTACAAGAAGACTGACTCTCCTCACTGACTATGTTTTGAACCATTCCTGTGACACTAGTATAGATTCCGATGCTTCACTTCAGGTTTACTGTATCCCTTGGACCTTCTTATTGCCGATGAAACACAGAAATTGCATCGGAATAAAATACAAAAGGCAGAATGCCGACTTAAGGACAAGAAGACCGTCTCTTCTTACTGACTATGCTTTGAACCATTCCTGTGACACTAGCTATAGATTCCGATGCTTCACTTCAGGTTTACTGTATCCCTCTGACTTTCTTATTGACGATGAAACACAGAAATGGCATCGGAATGAAATACAAAAGGCACAATGCCGACTTAAGTACAAGAAGACTGACTCTTCCTACTGCCAAGGTTTTGAACGATTCCTGTGACACTAGTTATAGATTCCGATGCTTCACTTGAGGTGTACTGTATTCCTTGGACCTTCTTACTGACGATGAAAAACAGAAATTGCATCGGAATTAAACACAAAAGGCACAATGCAGACTTAGGTACATGAAGACTGACTCTTCCTACTGACTATGCTTTGAACCATTCCTGTGACACTAGTTATAGATCTCGATGCTTCACTTCAAGTTTACTGTATTTCTCTGACCTTCTCATTGACGATGAAACACAGAAACTGCATCGGAATTAAATAAAAACGCCACAATTCCCACTTAGGTACAAGAAGACTGACTCTTCTTACTGGCTATGTTTTGAACCAATCCTGTGACACTAGTTACAGATTCCGATGACTGACGTCAGGTTTACTGTATCCCTTGGACCTTATTATTGACGATGAAACACAGAAATTGCATCGGAATTATATACAAAAGGCACAATGCCGACTTCAGTACATGAAGACCGACTCTTCCAACTGACTATGTTTTGAACCATTCCTGTGACACTAGTTATAAATTCTGATGCTTCACTTGAGGTTTACTGTATCCCTTGGACCTACTAATTGACGATGAAACCCAGAAATTGCATCGGAATAAAATACAAAAGGCACAATGCCGACTTAAGGACAATAAGACTGTCTCTTCTTACTGACTATGTTTTGAACCATTCCTGTGACACTAGCTATAGATTCCGATGCTTCACTCCAGGTTTACTGTATCCCTTGGACCTTCGTATTCGCGATGAAACACAGAAATTGCATCGGAATTAAATACAAAAGGCACAATGCCGACTTAAGGACAAGAAGACTGACTCTTCTTACTGACTATGTTTTGAACCATTCCTGTGACACTAGCTATAGATTCCGATGCTTCACTTCAGGTTTACTGTATCCCTCTGATTTTCTTATTGACGATGAAACACTGAAATGGCATCGGAATGAAATACAAAAGGCACAATGCGAACTTAAGTACAAGAAGACTGACTCTTCCTACTGTCTAGGTTTTGAACGATTCCTGTGACACTAGTTATGGATTCCGACGCTTCACTTCAGGTTTACTGTATCCCTTGGAGCTTCTTATTGACGTTGAAAAACAGAAATTGCATCGGAATAAAATACAAAAGGCACAATTCCGACTTAAGTACAAGAAGACTGACTCTTCCTACTCACTATGCTTTGAACCATTCCTGTGACACTAGTTATAGATCCCGATGCTTCACTTCAAGTTTACTATATCCCTCTGACCTTCTTATTGACGATGAAACACAGAAACTGCATCGGAATTAAATAGAAACGCCACAATTCATACTTAGGTACAAGAAGACCGACTCTTCTTACTGGCTATGATTTGAACCATTCCTGTGACACTAGTTATAGATTCCGATGCTTGACTTCAGTTTTTCTGTATCCCTTGGACCTTCTTATTGACGATGAAACACAGAAATTGCATCGGAATAAAATACGAGAGGCACAATGCCGACTTAAGTACAAGAAGACTAACTTCTTTTACTGACTATGTTTGAACCATTCCTGTGACACTAGTTATAGATTCCGATGCTTCACTTCAGGTTTACTGTATACCTTGGACATTCTTATTGACGATGAAACACAGAAATTGCATCGGAATTATATACAAAAGGCACAAAGCCGACTTCAGTACATGAAGACCGACTCTTCCTACTGACTATGTTTGAACCATTCCTGTGACACTAGTTATAGATTCCGATGCTTCATTTCAGGTTTACTGTATCCCTCTGTCTTTCTTATTGACGATGAAACACAGAAATTGCATCGCAATTAAATACAAAAAGGACAATGCTGACTTAAGTACAAGAAAACTCACTCTTCTTACTGTCTATGTTTTGAACCATTCCATTGACACTAGTTATAGATTGCAATGCTTCACTCCTGGTTTACTGTATCCCTTGGACCTTGTTATTGACGATGAAACACGGAAATTGCATCGGAATTATATAGAAAAGGCACAATGCCGACTTAAGTACAAGAAGACTGACTTTTCTTACTGACTATGTTTTGAACCATTCCTATGACACTAGTTATAGATTCCGATGCTTCACTTCAGGTTTACTGTATCCCTTCGACCTTCTTATTGACGATGAAACACAGAAATTGCATCGGAATAAAATACAAAAGGCACAATGCCGACTTAAGGACAATAAGACTGTCTCTTCTTACTGACTATGTTTTGAACCATTCCGGTGACACTAGCTATAGATTCCGATGCTTCACTTCAGGTTTACTGTATCCCTCTCACTTTCTTATTGACGATGAAACACAGAAATGGCATCGGAATTAAATACAAAAGGCACAATGCGCACTCATGTACAAGAAGACTGACTCTTCCCACTGTCTATGTTTTGAACCATTCCTGTGACACTAGCTATAGATTCCGATGCTTCACTTCAGGTTTACTGTATCCCTCTGACGTTCTGATTGACGATGAAACACAGAAATAGCATCGGAATTAAATACAAAAGGCACAATGCCGACTTAAGTACAAGAAGACTGACTCTTCTTACTGTCTATGTTTTAAACCATTCCATTGACACTAGTTATAGATTCCGATGCTTCACTCCTGGTTTACTGTATCCCTTGGACATTGTAATTGACGATGAAACACAGAAATTGCATCGGAATTAATTACAAAAGGCACAATGCCGACTTAAGTACATGAAGGCTGACTCTTCTTACTGACTATGTTTTGAACCATTCCTGTGACACTAGTTATAGATTCCGATGCTTCACTTCATGTTTGCTGTAGCCCTTGGACCTTATTATTGACGATGAATCACAGAAATTGCATCGGAATTAAATACAAAAGGCAAAATGCCGACTTTAGTACACGAGGACTGACTCATCTTACTGTCTATGATTTGAACCATTCCTGTGACACTAGTTATAGATTCCGATGCTACACTCCTGGTTTACTCTATCCCTTGGACCTTCTTATTGACGATGAAACACAGAAATCGCATCGGAATTAAATACAAAAGGCACAATGCCGACTTAAGTACATGGAGACCGACTCTTCCTACTGACTATGTTTGAACAATTCCTGTGACACTAGTTCTAGATTCCGATGCCTTACTTGAGGTTTACTGTAATCCTTGAACTTTCGTATTGACGATGAAACACAGAAATTGCATCGGAATGAAATACAAGACGCACAATGCCGACTTATGTACAAGAAGACTGACTCTTCCTACTGTCTATGTTTTAAACCAATCCTGTGACACTAGTTATAGATTCCGATGCTTGACGTCAGGTTTACTGTATCCCTTGGACCTTCTTATTGACGAAGAAACACAGAAATTGCATCGGAATTTTATACAAAAGGCACAATGCCGGCTTCAGTACATGAAGACCGACTCTTCCTACTGACTATGTTTTGAACCATTCCTGTGACACTAGTTATATATTCTGATGCTTCGCTTGAGGTTTACTGTATCCCTTGGACCTTCTAATTGACGATGAAACCCAGAAATTGCATCGGAATAAAATACAAAAGGTACAATGCCGACTTAAGGACAATAAGACGGTCTCTTCTTACTGACTATGTTTTGAACCATTCCTGTGACACTAGCTATAGATTCCGATGCTTCACTTCAGGTTTACTGTATCCCTCTGACTTTCTTATTGACGATGAAACACAGATATTGCATCGCAATTAAATACAAAAGGCACAATGCAGACTTAAGTACAAGAAAACTCACTCTTCTTACTGTCTATGATTTGAACCATTCCATTGACACTAGTTATAGATTCCAATGCTTCACTCCTGGTTTACTGTATCCCTTGAACCTTGTTATTGACGATGAGACACAGAAATTGCATCGGAATTATATAGAAAAGGCAGAATGCCGACTTAAGTACAAGAAGACTGACTCTCCTTACTGACTATGTTTTGAACCATTCCTGTGACACTAGTATAGATTCCAATGCTTCACTTCAGGTTTACTGTATCCCTTGGACCTTCTTATTGACGATGAAACACAGAAATTGCATCGGAATAAAATACAAAAGGCAGAATGCCGACTTAAGGACAAGAAAACTGTCTCTTCTTACTGACTATGTTTTGAACCATTCCTGTGACACTAGCTATAGATTCCGATGCTTCACTTCGGCTTTACTGTATCCCTCTGACTTTCTTATTGACGATGAAACACAGAAATTGCATCGGAATTAAATACAAAAGGCACAATGCCGACTTAAGTACAAGAAGACAGTTTCTTCTTACTGTCTATGTTTTGAACCATTCCATTGACACTAGTTATAGATTCCGATGCTTCACTCCTGGTTTACTGTATCCCTTGAACCTTGTTATTGACGATGAAACACAGAAATTGCATCGGAATTTTATACAAAAGGCACAATTATATAGAAAAGGCACAATGCCGACTTAAGTACAAGAAGACTGACTCTTCTTACTGTCTATGTTTTGAACCATTCCTTTGACCCTAGTTATAGATTCCGATGCTTCACTCCAGGTTTACTGTATCCCTTGGACCTTCGTATTCGCGATGAAACACAGAAATTGCATCGGAATTAAATACAAAAGGCACAATGCGCACTCATGTACAAGAAGACTGACTCTTCCCACTGTCTATGTTTTGAACCATTCCTGTGACACTAGCTATAGATTCCGATGCTTCACTTCAGGTTTACTGTATCCCTCTGACGTTCTGATTGACGATGAAACACAGAAATAGCATCGGAATTAAATACAAAAGGCACAATGCCGACTTAAGTACAAGAAGACTGACTCTTCTTACTGTCTATGTTTTAAACCATTCCATTGACACTAGTTATAGATTCCGATGCTTCACTCCTGGTTTACTGTATCCCTTGGACATTGTAATTGACGATGAAACACAGAAATTGCATCGGAATTAATTACAAAAGGCACAATGCCGACTTAAGTACATGAAGGCTGACTCTTCTTACTGACTATGTTTTGAACCATTCCTGTGACACTAGTTATAGATTCCGATGCTTCACTTCATGTTTGCTGTAGCCCTTGGACCTTATTATTGACGATGAATCACAGAAATTGCATCGGAATTAAATACAAAAGGCAAAATGCCGACTTTAGTACACGAGGACTGACTCATCTTACTGTCTATGATTTGAACCATTCCTGTGACACTAGTTATAGATTCCGATGCTACACTCCTGGTTTACTCTATCCCTTGGACCTTCTTATTGACGATGAAACACAGAAATCGCATCGGAATTAAATACAAAAGGCACAATGCCGACTTAAGTACATGGAGACCGACTCTTCCTACTGACTATGTTTGAACAATTCCTGTGACACTAGTTCTAGATTCCGATGCCTTACTTGAGGTTTACTGTAATCCTTGGACTTTCGTATTGACGATGAAACACAGAAATTGCATCGGAATGAAATACAAGACGCACAATGCCGACTTATGTACAAGAAGACTGACTCTTCCTACTGTCTATGTTTTAAACCAATCCTGTGACACTAGTTATAGATTCCGATGCTTGACGTCAGGTTTACTGTATCCCTTGGACCTTCTTATTGACGAAGAAACACAGAAATTGCATCGGAATTTTATACAAAAGGCACAATGCCGGCTTCAGTACATGAAGACCGACTCTTCCTACTGACTATGTTTTGAACCATTCCTGTGACACTAGTTATATATTCTGATGCTTCGCTTGAGGTTTACTGTATCCCTTGGACCTTCTAATTGACGATGAAACCCAGAAATTGCATCGGAATAAAATACAAAAGGTACAATGCCGACTTAAGGACAATAAGACGGTCTCTTCTTACTGACTATGTTTTGAACCATTCCTGTGACACTAGCTATAGATTCCGATGCTTCACTTCAGGTTTACTGTATCCCTCTGACTTTCTTATTGACGATGAAACACAGATATTGCATCGCAATTAAATACAAAAGGCACAATGCAGACTTAAGTACAAGAAAACTCACTCTTCTTACTGTCTATGATTTGAACCATTCCATTGACACTAGTTATAGATTCCAATGCTTCACTCCTGGTTTACTGTATCCCTTGAACCTTGTTATTGACGATGAGACACAGAAATTGCATCGGAATTATATAGAAAAGGCAGAATGCCGACTTAAGTACAAGAAGACTGACTCTCCTTACTGACTATGTTTTGAACCATTCCTGTGACACTAGTATAGATTCCGATGCTTCACTTCAGGTTTACTGTATCCCTTGGACCTTCTTATTGACGATGAAACACAGAAATTGCATCGGAATAAAATACAAAAGGCAGAATGCCGACTTAAGGACAAGAAAACTGTCTCTTCTTACTGACTATGTTTTGAACCATTCCTGTGACACTAGCTATAGATTCCGATGCTTCACTTCGGCTTTACTGTATCCCTCTGACTTTCTTATTGACGATGAAACACAGAAATTGCATCGGAATTAAATACAAAAGGCACAATGCCGACTTAAGTACAAGAAGACAGTTTCTTCTTACTGTCTATGTTTTGAACCATTCCATTGACACTAGTTATAGATTCCGATGCTTCACTCCTGGTTTACTGTATCCCTTGAACCTTGTTATTGACGATGAAACACAGAAATTGCATCGGAATTTTATACAAAAGGCACAATTATATAGAAAAGGCACAATGCCGACTTAAGTACAAGAAGACTGACTCTTCTTACTGTCTATGTTTTGAACCATTCCTTTGACCCTAGTTATAGATTCCGATGCTTCACTCCAGGTTTACTGTATCCCTTGGACCTTCGTATTCGCGATGAAACACAGAAATTGCATCGGAATTAAATACAAAAGGCACAATGCCGACTTAAGGACAAGAAGACTGACTCTTCTTACTGACTATGTTTTGAACCATTCCTGTGACACTAGCTATAGATTCCGATGCTTCACTTCAGGTTTACTGTATCCCTCTGACTTTCTTATTGACGATGAAACACAGAAATGGCATCGGAATGAAATACAAAAGGCACAATGCGAACTTAAATACAAGAAGACTGACTCTTCCTACTGTCTAGGTTTTGAACGATTCCTGTGACACTAGTTATGGATTCCGATGCTTCACTTCAGGTTTACTGTATCCCTTGGAGCTTCTTATTGACGTTGAAAAACAGAAATTGCATCGGAATAAAATACAAAAGGCACAATTCCGACTTATGTACAAGAAGACTGACTCTTCCTACTCACTATGCTTTGAACCATTCCTGTGACACTAGTTATAGATCCCGATGCATCACTTCAAGTTTACTATATCCCTCTGACCTTCTTATTGACGATGAAACACAGAAACTGCATCGGAATTAAATAGAAACGCCACAATTCCCACTTAGGTACAAGAAGACCGACTCTTCCTACTGGCTGTGATTTGAACCATTCCTGTGACACTAGTTATAGATTCCGATGCTTGACTTCAGTTTTTCTGTATCCCTTGGACCTTCTTATTGACGATGAAACACAGAAATTGCATCGGAATAAAATACGAGAGGCACAATGCCGACTTAAGTACAAGAAGACTGACTTCTTTTACTGACTATGTTTGAACCATTCCTGTGACACTAGTTATAGATTCCGATGCTTCACTTCAGGTTTACTGTATACCTTGGACATTCTTATTGACGATGAAACACAGAAATTGCATCGGAATGAAATACAAGAGGCACAATGTCGACTTATGTACAAGAAGACTGACTCTTCCTACTGTCTGTGTTTTGAACCAATCCTGTGACACTAGTTATAGATTCCGATGCTTGACGTCAGGTTTACTGCATCCCTTGGACCTTCTTATTGACGATGAAACACAGAAATTGCATTGGAATTATATACAAAAGGCACAATGCCGACTTCAGTACATGAAGGCCGACTCTTCCTACTGACTATGTTTTGAACCATTCCTGTGACACTAGTTATAGATTCTGATGCTTCAGTAAGGTTTACTGTATCCCATGGACCTTCGAATTGACGATGAAACCCAGAAATTGCATCGGAATTAAATACAAAAGGCACAATGCCGACTTAAGTACAAGAAGACAGACTCTTCTTACTGTCTATGCTTTGAACCATTCCTGTGACACTAGTTATAGATTCCGATGCTTCACTCCAGGTTTACTGTATCCCTTGGACCTTGTTATTGACGATGAAACACAGAAATTGCATCGGAATAAAATACAAAAGGCACAATGCCGACTTAAGGACAATAAGACTGTCTCTTCTTAGTGACTATGTTTTGAACCATTCCTGTGACACTAGCTATAGATTCCGATGCTTCACTTCAGGTTTACTGTATCCCTCTGTCTTTCTTATTGACGATGAAACACAGAATATGCATCGCAATTAAATACAAAAGGCACAATGCTGACTTAAGTACAAGAAAACTCACTCTTCTTACTGTCTATGCTTTGAACCATTCCATTGACACTAGTTATAGATTGCAATGCTTCACTCCTGGTTTACTGTATCCCTTGGACCTTGTTATTGACGATGAAACACGGAAATTGCATCGGAATTATATAGAAAAGGCACAATGCCGACTTAAGTACAAGAAGACTGACTTTTCTTACTGACTATGTTTTGAACCATTCCTATGACACTAGTTATAGATTCCGATGCTTCACTTCAGGTTTACTGTATCCCTTCGACCTTCTTATTGACAATGAAACACAGAAATTGCATCGGAATAAAATACAAAAGGCACAATGCCGACTTAAGGACAATAAGACTGTCTCTTCTTAGTGACTATGTTTTGAACCATTCCTGTGACACTAACTGTAGATTCCGATGCTTCACTTAAGGTTTACTGTATCCCTCTGACTTTCTTATTGACGATGAAACACAGAAATGGCATCGGAATTAAATACAAAAGGCACAATGCGCACTCATGTACAAGAAGACTGACTCTTCCTACTCTCTATGTTTTGAACCATTCCTGTGACACTAGTTATAGATTCTGATGCTTCTTTAAAGGTCTACTGTATCCCTTGGACCTTCTTATTGACGATGAAACCCAGAAATTGCATCGGAATTAAATACAAAAGGCACAATGCCGACTTAAGTACAAGAAGACAGACTCTTCTTACTGTCTATGCTTTGAACCATTCCTGTGACACTAGTTATAGATTCCGATGCTTCACTCCAGGTTTACTGTTTCCCTTGGACCTTTTTATTGACGGTGAAACACAGAAATTGCATCGGAATAAAATACAAATGCACAATGCCGACTTAAGTACAAGAAGACTGACTCTTCTTACTGTCTATGTTTTGATCCATTCCATTGACACTAGTTATAGATTCCGATGCTTCACTCCTGGTTTACTGTATCCCTTGGACATTGTAATTGACGATGAAACACAGAAATTGCATTGGAATTAATTACAAAAAGCACAATGCCGACTTAAGTACATGAAGGCTGACTCTTCTTACTGACTATGTTTTGAACCATTCCTGTGACACTAGTTATAGATTCCGATGCTTCACTTCATGTTTACTGTATCCCTTGGACCTTATTATTGACGATGAAACACAGAAATTGCATCGGAATTAAATACAAAAGGCAAAATGCCGACTTTAGTACACGAGGACTGACTCATCTTACTGTCTATGATTTGAACCATTCCTGTGACACTAGTTATACATTCCGATGCTACACTCCTGGTTTACTCTATCCCTTGGACCTTCTTATTGACGATGAAACACAGAAATCGCATCGGAATTAAATACAAAAGGCACAATGCCGACTTAAGTACATGGAGACCGACTCTTCCTACTGACTATGTTTTGAACAATTCCTGTGACACTAGTTATGGATTCCGATGCCTTACTTGAGGTTTACTGTAATCCTTGGACCTTCGTATTGACGATGAAACACAGAAATTGCATCGGAATGAAATACAAGAGGCACAATGCCGACTTATGTACAAGAAGAATGACTCTTCCTACTGTCTATGTTTTAAACCAATCCTGTGACACTAGTTATAGATTCCGATGCTTGACGTCAGGTTTACTGTATCCCTTGGACCTTCTTATTGACGATGAAACACAGAAATTGCATCGGAATTTTATACAAATGGCACAATGCCGGCTTCAGTACATGAAGACCGACTCTTCCTACTGACTATGTTTTGAACCATTCCTGTGACACTAGTTATATATTCTGATGCTTCACTTGAGGTTTACTGTATCTTTTGGACCTTCTAATTGACGATGAAACCCAGAAATTGCATCGGAATTAAATAAAAAAGGCACAATGCCGACTTAAGTACTAGAAGACTGACTCTTCTTACCGTCTATGTTTTGAACCATTCCTGTGACACTAGTTATAGATTCCGATGCTTCACTCCAGGTTTACTGTATCCCTTGGACCTTCTTATTGACGATGAAACTTAGAAATTGCATCGGAATAAAATACAAAAGGCACAATGCCGACTTAAGGACAATAAGACTGTCTCTTCCTACTGACTATGTTTTGAACCATTCCTGTGACACTAGCTATAGATTCCGATGCTTCTCTTCAGGTTTACTGTATCACTCTGACTTTCTTATTGACGATGAAACACAGAAATTGCATCGCAATTAGATACAAAAGGCACAATGCTGACTTAAGTACAAGAAAACTCACTCTTCTTACTGTCTATGTTTTGAACCATTCCATTGACACTAGTTATAGATTCCAATGCTTCACTCCTGGTTTACTGTATCCCTTGGACCTTGTTATTGACGATGAAACACAGAAATTGCATCGGAATTATATAGAAAAGGCACAATGCCGACTTAAGTACAAGAAGACTGACTCTTCTTACTGACTATGTTTTGCACCATTCCTGTGACACTAGTTATAGATTCCGATTCTTCACTTCAGGTTTACTGTATCCCTTGGTCCTTCTTATTGGCGATGAAACACAGAAATTGCATCGGAATTAAATACAAAGGCACAATGCCGACTTAAGGACAAGAGGACTGACTCCTCTTACTGACTATGTTTTGAACCATTCCTGTGACACTAGCTATAGATTCCGATGCTTCACTTCAGGATTACTGTATCCCTCTGACTTTTTTATTGACGATGGAACACAGAAATTGCATCGGAATTAAATACAAAAGGAACAATGCCGACTTAAGTACAAGAAGACAGTTTCTTCTTACTGTCTATGTTTTGAACCATTCCATTGACACTAGTTATAGATTCCGATGCTTCACTCCTGGTTTACTGTATCCCTTGAACCTTGTTATTGACGATGAAACACAGAAATTGCATCGGAATTTTATACAAAAGGCACATTTATATAGAAAAGGCACAATGCCGAATTAAGTACAAGAAGACTGACTCTTCTTACTGTCTATGTTTTGAACCATTCCTTTGACCCTAGTTATAGATTCCGATGCTTCACTCCAGGTTTACTGTATCCCTTGGAGCTTCTTATTGACGTTGAAAAACAGAAATTGCATCGGAATAAAATACAAAAAGCACAATTCCGACTTAAGTACAAGAAGACTGATTCTTCCTACTCACTATGCTTTGAACCATTCCTGTGACACTAGTTATAGATCCCGATGCATCACTTCAAGTTTACTATATCCCTCTGACCTTCTTATGGACGATGAAACACAGAAACTGCATCGGAATTAAATAGAAACGCCACAATTCCTACTTAGGTACAAGAAGACCGACTCTTCTTACTGGCTATGATTTGAACCATTCCTGTGACACTAGTTATAGATTCCGATGCTTGACTTTAGTTTTTCTGTATCCCTTGGACCTTCTTATTGACGATGAAACACAGAAATTGCATCGGAATAAAATACGAGAGGCACAATGCCGACTTAAGTACAAGAAGACTGACTTCTTTTACTGACTATATTTGAACCATTCCTGTGACACTAGTTATAGATTCCGATGCTTCACTTCAGGTTTACTGTATACCTTGGACATTCTTATTGACGATGAAACACAGAAATTGCATCGGAATGAAATACAAGAGTTACAATGCCGACTTAAGTACAAGAAGACTGACTCTTCCTACTGTCTATGTTTTGACCCAATCCTGTGACATTAGTTATAGATTCTGATGCTTCAGTAAGGTTTACTGTATCCCATGGACCTTCTAATTGACGAAGAAACCCAGAAATTGCATCGGAATTAAATACAAAAGGCACAATGCCGACTTAAGTACAAGAAGACAGACTCTTCTTACTGTCTATGCTTTGAACCATTCCTGGGACACTAGTTATAGATTCCGATGCTTCACTCCAGGTTTACTGTATCCCTTGGACCTTGTTATTGACGATGAAACACAGAAATTGCATCGGAATAAAATACAAAAGGCACAATGCCGACTTAAGGACAATAAGACTGTCTCTTCTTAGTGACTATGTTTTGAACCATTCCTGTGACACTAGCTATAGATTCCGATGCTTCACTTCAGGTTACTGTATCCCTCTGTCTTTCTTATTGACGATGAAACACAGAAATTGCATCGCAATTAAATACAAAAGGCACAATGCTGACTTAAGTACAAGAAAACTCACTCTTCTTACTGTCTATGTTTTGAACCATTCCATTGACTCTAGTTATAGATTGCAATGCTTCACTCCTGGTTTACTGTATCCCTTGGACCTTGTTATTGACGATGAAACACGGAAATTGCATCGGAATTATATAGAAAATGCACAATGCCGACTTAAGTGCAAGAAGACTGACTTTTCTTACTGACTATGTTTTGAACCATTCCTATGACACTAGTTATAGATTCTGATGCTTCATTTAAGGTCTACTGTATCCCTTGGACCTTCTTATTGACGATGAAACCCAGAAATTGCATCGGAATTAAAGACAAAAGGCACAATGCCGACTTAAGTACAAGAAGACAGACTCTTCTTACTGTCTATGCTTTGAACCATTCCTGTGACACTAGTTATAGATTCCGATGCTTCACTCCAGGTTTACTGTTTCCCTTGGACCTTCTTATTGACGGTGAAACACAGAAATTGCATCGGAATAAAATACAAAGGGCACAATACCGACATAAGTACACGAAGACTGACTCTTCTTACTGTCTATGTTTTGATCCATTCCATTGACACTAGTTATAGATTCCGATGCTTCACTCCTGGTTTACTGTATCCCTTGGACATTGTAATTGACGATGAAACACAGAAATTGCATCGGAATTAATTACAAAAGACAAAATGCCGACTTAAGTACATGAAGGCTGACTCTTCTTACTGTCTATGCTTTGAACCATTCCTGTGACACTAGTTATAGATTCCGATGCTTCACTTCATGTTTACTGTATCCCTTGGACCTTATTATTGACGATGAAACACAGAAATCGCATCGGAATTAAATACAAAAGGCACAATGCCGACTTAAGTACATGGAGACCGACTCTTCCTACAGACTATGTTTTGATCAATTCCTGTGACACTAGTTATAGATTCCGATGCCTTACTTGAGGTTTACTGTAATCCTTGGACCTTCGTATTGACGATGAAACACAGAAATTGCATCGGAATGAAATACAAGATTTTTTTTTTATATTTTTTTTTATAGAGGTGGAGCCCCTCCACGCCCACACCGGCATGATGGCCAACACAAAAGGTCTACTGCCATCTCTGCATAAGGGTTAGTATTCACTAAAGTGAGGTGTCGCAGGATGTGGGTACTGCGATGTTTGCGTACGTCTGGTTAGGATTAACCATTAATACGCGCTCATCTGGAGATAGATTGGTCGAAATCTGACGAAGGGTAGCGGTTTGAAGGGCAGAGGGAAAAAAGTGCCAAGGCAAGAGCCAAGGGAAAAAAACCTCTGCGAAAGTTAGGTCGGGCGGCAAGAGCAGTAGCGGTTGTCTTGCTGCCTGCGATAGGTTGTGCAAGGATAGGCTTTGTTAGTAGTGGGTATCATGCATGTCGATACCTTGACGTTGTGCGTTTGTGCTGCTCGGCGGCTGGCGCTGGGTGCTGGTACAGAGTCCTCGTTCAGCGTCCTGCGACCTGCAACAGTTATGTTTGTTATCGGTCTTGTATCCGATAGGTCATATACCGGAGGCACAGTGTGAGGGAGTGTTGGGAGATTGTTCGTGCGTCTGTGGGCGAGCTCGTCGGTGTCCCTGCTGTGGCCTGTTGGTCGGCTCTAATAGCAGCTGGTAGTTGCCAGTCAGTATTGCTGATATGCAGGGGCTTACCGTCGTTTGTCGCTGTTTGCGTATGTTAGTTTACCATAGGTGGTTATGCCCTAGCAGTGTCTTTGGTCGCTTGTGTTTCCACCTGTGGTTGTGATCGTAGTTTCCCAGAGTGAGGATGAAAGGATTGTTCGAGTGTCTCGAGTTCCTGTATAGTCGTGTAGCGTGTTTCTTGAATACTTCCTTGAGAGTATCAAGGCGGTATTCATGGTGAAGATCCACGGTGCGTGTGTAGAGTGGAGCATTGCTAATGATTCGTAGCACTTTGTTCTGTATGATCTGCAGGCGGCGCAGTCGTGTGGGAGCTGCATATCCCCAGACGGGAGCTGCGTACGTCATCAGAGGTCTAATCAGTGTAGTGTATAAGGACCTCGACACCCTCCTATTCAGTGTGCTTTCCCTGTTGAGCATTGGGTAGAGCTGTTTGAGCCTCGCGTGCGCTCGGTTGGCAACGTATTCGATGTGGTCCCCCCATGTAAGTTTCCGGTCCAGCCAGACACCAAGGTATCTGACTTTCTCTCGGAAACGTATTGGGCGTGTATGTAGTGTTATCGGTCTACAGTGTTGGTGTTTGCGCAGTAGTTTCGGTCTGCGTGTGAACAGAACTGCTTCGCACTTGTCGACGTTTACTTTAATACGCATGAAGAGGCACAATGCCGATTTATGTACAAGAAGACTGACTCTTCCTACTGTCTATGGTTTAAACCAATCCTGTGACACTAGTTATAGATTCCGATGCTTGACGTCAGGTTTACTGTATCCCTTGGACCTTCTTATTGACGATGAAACACAGAAATTGCATCGGAATTTTATACAAAAGGCACAATGCTGGCTTCAGTACATGAAGACCGACTCTTCCTACTGACTATGTTTTGAACCATTCCTGTGACACTTGTTATATATTCTGATGCTTCACTTGAGGTTTACTGTATCCCTTGGACCTTCTAATTGACGATGAAACCAGGAAATTGCATCGGAATTAAATACAAAAGGCACAATGCCGACTTAAGTACAAGAAGACTGACTCTTCTTACCGTCTATGTTTTGAACCATTCCTGTGACACTAGTTATAGATTCCGATGCTTCACTCCAGGTTTACTGTATCCCTTGGACCTTCTTGTTGACGCTGAAACACAGAAATTGCATCGGAATAAAATACAAAATGCACAATGCCGACTTAAGGACAATAAGACTGTCTCTTCTCACTGACTATGTTTTGAACCATTCCTGTGACACTAGCTATAGATTCCGATGCTTCTCTTCAGGTTTACTGTATCACTCTGACTTTCTTATTGACGATGAAACACAGAAATTGCATCGCAATTAGATACAAAAGGCACAATGCTGACTTAAGTACAAGAAAACTCACTCTTCTTACTGTCTATGTTTTGAACCATTCCATTGACACTAGTTATAGATTCCAATGCTTCACTTGAGGTTTACTGTATCCCTTGGACCTTCTTATTGACGATGAAACACAGAAATTGCATCGGAATTAAATACAATAGGCAGAATGTCGACTTAAGTACAAAAAGACTGACCCCTCTTACTGTCTACGATTTGAACCATTCCTGTGACTCTAGTTATAGATTCCGATGCTTCACTTCATGTTTACTGTATCACTCTGACCTTCTTATTGACGATGAAACACAGAAATTGCATCGGAATTAAATACAAAAGGCAAAATGCCGACTTTAGTACACGAGGACTGACTCTTCTTACTGTCTATGTTTTGAACCATTCTTGTGACACTAGTTATAGATTCCGATGCTACACTCCTGGTTTACTGTATACCTTGGACCTTCTTATTGACGATGAAACACAGAAATCGCATCTTAATTACATACAAAAGGCACAATGCCGACTTAAGTACATGGAAACCGACTCTTCCTACTGACTATGTTTTGAACAATTCCTGTGACACTAGTTATAGATTCCGATGCCTTACTTGAGGTTTACTGTAACCCTTGGACCTTCGTACTGACGATGAAACACAGAGATTGCATCGGAATTAAATACAAAAGGCACAATGCCGACTTAAGTACAAGAAGACTGAGTCTTCTCACTGTCTATGATTTGAACCATTCCTTTGACCCTAGTAATAGATTCCGATGCTTCACTCCAGCTTTACTGTATCCCTTGGACCTTCTTATTGGCGATGAAACACAGAAATTGCATCGGAATTAAATACAAAAGGCACAATGCCGACTTAAGCACAAGAAGACTGACTCTTTTTACTGACTACGTTTTGAACCATTCCTGTGACACTAGCTATAGATTCCGATGCTTCACGTCAGGTTTACTGTATCCCTCTGACTTTCTTAGTAACGATGAAACACAGAAATGGCATCGGAATTAAATACAAAATGCACAATGCCGTCTTAAGTACAAGAAGACTGACTCTTCCTACTGTCTAGGCTTTGAACCATTCCTGTGACACTAGTTATAGATTCCGATTCTTCACTTGAGGTTTACTGTATCCCTTGGACCTTCTTATTGACGATGAAACACAGAAATTGCATCGGAATTAAATACAATAGGCAGAATGTCGACTTAAGTACAAAAAGACTGACCCCTCTTACTGTCTACGATTTGAACCATTCCTGTGACTCTAGTTATAGATTCCGATGCTTCACTTCATGTTTACTGTATCACTCTGACCTTCTTATTGACGATGAAACACAGAAATTGAATCGGAATTAAATACGATAGGCACAATGACGACTTAAGTACAATAAGACTGACTCTTCTTACTGACTATGCTTTGAACCATTCCTGTGACACTAGTTATAGATTGCGATGCTTCACTTCAGGTTTACTGTGTCCCTCTGACCTTCTTGTTGACGATGAAACACAGAAATTGCATCGGAATTAAATACAAAAGGCACAATGCCGGCCTCAGTACATGAAGACCGACTCTTCCTACTGACTATGTTTTGAACCATTCCTGTGACACTAGTTATATATTCTGATGCTTCACTTGAGGCTTACTGTTCCCTTGGACCTTCTAATTGACGATGAAACCCAGAAATTGCATCGGAATTAAATACAAAAGGCACAATGCCGACTTAAGTACAAGAAGACTGACTCTTCTTACTGTCTATGTTTTGAACCATTCCATTGACACTAATTATAGATTCCAATGCTTCACTCCTGGTTTACTGTATCCCTTGGACCTTGTTATTGACGATGAAACACAGAAATTGCATCGGAATTATATAGAAAAAGCACAATGCCGACTTAAGTACAAGAAGACTGACTCTTCTTACTGACTATGTTTTTAACCATTCCTGTGACACTAGTTATAGATTCCGATTCTTCACTTCAGGTTTACTGTATCCCTTGGTCCTTCTTATTGGCGATGAAACACAGAAATTGCATCGGAATTAAATACAAAGGCACAATGCCGACTTAAGGACAAGAGGACTGACTCCTCTTACTGACTATGTTTTGAACCATTCCTGTGACACTAGCTATAGATTCCGATGCTTCACTTCAGCTTTACTGTATCCCTCTGACTTTCTTATTGACGATGAAACACAGAAATTGCATCGGAATTAAATACAAAAGGCACAATGCCGACTTAAGTACAAGAAGACAGTTTCTTCTTACTGTCTATGTTTTGAACCATTCCATTGACACTAGTTATAGATTCCAATGCTTCACTTGAGGTTTACTGTATCCCTTGGACCTTCTTATTGACGATGAAACACAGAAATTGCATCGGAATTAAATACAATAGGCAGAATGTCGACTTAAGTACAAAAAGACTGACCCCTCTTACTGTCTACGATTTGAACCATTCCTGTGACTCTAGTTATAGATTCCGATGCTTCACTTCATGTTTACTGTATCACTCTGACCTTCTTATTGACGATGAAACACAGAAATTGCATCGGAATTAAATACAAAAGGCAAAATGCCGACTTTAGTACACGAGGACTGACTCTTCTTACTGTCTATGTTTTGAACCATTCTTGTGACACTAGTTATAGATTCCGATGCTACACTCCTGGTTTACTGTATACCTTGGACCTTCTTATTGACGATGAAACACAGAAATCGCATCTTAATTACATACAAAAGGCACAATGCCGACTTAAGTACATGGAAACCGACTCTTCCTACTGACTATGTTTTGAACAATTCCTGTGACACTAGTTATAGATTCCGATGCCTTACTTGAGGTTTACTGTAACCCTTGGACCTTCGTACTGACGATGAAACACAGAGATTGCATCGGAATTAAATACAAAAGGCACAATGCCGACTTAAGTACAAGAAGACTGAGTCTTCTCACTGTCTATGATTTGAACCATTCCTTTGACCCTAGTAATAGATTCCGATGCTTCACTCCAGCTTTACTGTATCCCTTGGACCTTCTTATTGGCGATGAAACACAGAAATTGCATCGGAATTAAATACAAAAGGCACAATGCCGACTTAAGCACAAGAAGACTGACTCTTTTTACTGACTACGTTTTGAACCATTCCTGTGACACTAGCTATAGATTCCGATGCTTCACGTCAGGTTTACTGTATCCCTCTGACTTTCTTAGTAACGATGAAACACAGAAATGGCATCGGAATTAAATACAAAATGCACAATGCCGTCTTAAGTACAAGAAGACTGACTCTTCCTACTGTCTAGGCTTTGAACCATTCCTGTGACACTAGTTATAGATTCCGATTCTTCACTTGAGGTTTACTGTATCCCTTGGACCTTCTTATTGACGATGAAACACAGAAATTGCATCGGAATTAAATACAATAGGCAGAATGTCGACTTAAGTACAAAAAGACTGACCCCTCTTACTGTCTACGATTTGAACCATTCCTGTGACTCTAGTTATAGATTCCGATGCTTCACTTCATGTTTACTGTATCACTCTGACCTTCTTATTGACGATGAAACACAGAAATTGAATCGGAATTAAATACGATAGGCACAATGACGACTTAAGTACAATAAGACTGACTCTTCTTACTGACTATGCTTTGAACCATTCCTGTGACACTAGTTATAGATTGCGATGCTTCACTTCAGGTTTACTGTGTCCCTCTGACCTTCTTGTTGACGATGAAACACAGAAATTGCATCGGAATTAAATACAAAAGGCACAATGCCGGCCTCAGTACATGAAGACCGACTCTTCCTACTGACTATGTTTTGAACCATTCCTGTGACACTAGTTATATATTCTGATGCTTCACTTGAGGCTTACTGTTCCCTTGGACCTTCTAATTGACGATGAAACCCAGAAATTGCATCGGAATTAAATACAAAAGGCACAATGCCGACTTAAGTACAAGAAGACTGACTCTTCTTACTGTCTATGTTTTGAACCATTCCATTGACACTAATTATAGATTCCAATGCTTCACTCCTGGTTTACTGTATCCCTTGGACCTTGTTATTGACGATGAAACACAGAAATTGCATCGGAATTATATAGAAAAAGCACAATGCCGACTTAAGTACAAGAAGACTGACTCTTCTTACTGACTATGTTTTTAACCATTCCTGTGACACTAGTTATAGATTCCGATTCTTCACTTCAGGTTTACTGTATCCCTTGGTCCTTCTTATTGGCGATGAAACACAGAAATTGCATCGGAATTAAATACAAAGGCACAATGCCGACTTAAGGACAAGAGGACTGACTCCTCTTACTGACTATGTTTTGAACCATTCCTGTGACACTAGCTATAGATTCCGATGCTTCACTTCAGCTTTACTGTATCCCTCTGACTTTCTTATTGACGATGAAACACAGAAATTGCATCGGAATTAAATACAAAAGGCACAATGCCGACTTAAGTACAAGAAGACAGTTTCTTCTTACTGTCTATGTTTTGAACCATTCCATTGACCCTAGTTATAGATTCCGATGCTTCACTCCTGGTTTACTGTATCCCTTGAACCTTGTTATTGACGATGAAACACAGAAATTGCATCGGAATTTTATACAAAAGGCACAATTATATAGAAAAGGCACAATGCCGACTTAAGTACAAGAAGACTGACTCTTCTTACTGTCTATGTTTTGAACCATTCCTTTGACCCTAGTTATAGATTCCGATGCTTCACTCCAGGTTTACTGTATCCCTTGGACCTTCGTATTCGCGATGAAACACAGAAATTGCATCGGAATTAAATACAAAAGGCACAATGCCGACTTAAGGACAAGAAGACTGACTCTTCTTACTGACTATGTTTTGAACCATTCCTGTGACACTAGCTATAGATTCCGATGCTTCACTTCAGGTTTACTGTATCCCTCTGACTTTCTTATTGACGATGAAACACAGAAATGGCATCGGAATGAAATACAAAAGGCACAATGCGAACTTAAGTACAAGAAGACTGACTCTTCCTACTGTCTAGGTTTTGAACGATTCCTGTGACACTAGTTATGGATTCCGATGCTTCACTTCAGGTTTACTGTATCCCTTGGTGCTTCTTATTGACGTTGAAAAACAGAAATTGCATCGGAATAAAATACAAAAGGCACAATTCCGACTTAAGTACAAGAAGACTGACTCTTCCTACTCACTATGCTTTGAACCATTCCTGTGACACTAGTTATAGATCCCGATGCATCACTTCAAGTTTACTATATCCCTCTGACCTTCTAATTGACGATGAAACACAGAAACTGCATCGGAATTAAATAGAAACGCCACAATTCCTACTTAGGTACAAGAAGACCGACTCTTCTTACTGGCTATGATTTGAACCATTCCTGTGACACTAGTTATAGATTCCGATGGTTGACTTCATTTTTTCTGTATCCCTTGGACCTTCTTATTGACGATGAAACACAGAAATTGCATCGGAATAAAATACGAGAGGCACAATGCCGACTTAAGTACAAGAAGACTGACTTCGTTTACTGACTATGTTTGAACCATTCCTGTGACACTAGTTATAGATTCCGATGCTTCACTTTAGGTTTACTGTATACCTTGGACATTCTTATTGACGATGAAACACAGAAATTGCAGCGGAATGAAATACAAGAGACACAATGCCGACTTATGTACAAGAAGACTGACTCTTCCTACTGTCTATGTTTTGAACCAATCCTGTGACACTAGTTATAGATTCCGATGCTTGACGTCAGGTTTACTGTATCCCTTGGACCTTCTTATTGACGATGAAACACAGAAATTGCATTGGAATTATATACAAAAGGCACAATGCCGACTTCAGTACATGAAGACTGACTCTTCCTACTGACTATGCTTTGAACCATTCCTGTGACACTAGTTATAGATTCTGATGCTTCAGTAAGGTTTACTGTATCCCATGGACCTTCTAATTGACGATGAAACCCAGAAATTGCATCGGAATTAAATACAAAAGGCACAATGCCGTCTTAAGTACAAGAAGACTGACTCTTCTTACTGTCTATGCTTTGAACCATTCCTGTGACACTAGTTATAGATTCCGATGCTTCACTCCAGGTTTACTGTATCCCTTGGACCTTGTTATTGACGATGAAACACAGAAATTGCATCGGAATAAAATACAAAAGGCACAATGCCGACTTAAGGACAATAAGACTGTCTCTTCTTAGTGACTATGTTTTGAACCATTCCTGTGACACTAGCTATAGATTCCGATGCTTCACTTCAGGTTTACTGTATCCCTCTGTCTTTCTTATTGACGATGAAACACAGAAATTGCATCGCAATTAAATACAAAAGGCACAATGCTGACTTAAGTACAAGAAAACTCACTCTTCTTACTGTCTATGTTTTGAACCATTCCATTGACACTAGTTATAGATTGCAATGCTTCACTCCTGGTTTACTGTATCCCTTGGACCTTGTTATTGACGATGAAACACGGAAATTGCATCGGAATTATATAGAAAAGGCACAATGCCGACTTAAGTACAAGAAGACTGACTTTTCTTACTGACTATGTTTTGAACCATTCCTATGACACTAGTTATAGATTCCGATGCTTCACTTCAGGTTTACTGTATCCCTTCGACCTTCTTATTGACGGTGAAACACAGAAATAGCATCGGAATAAAATACAAAAGGCACAATGCCGACTTAAGGACAATAAGACTGTCTCTTCTTACTGACTATGTTTTGAACCATTCCTGTGACACTAGCTATAGATTCCGATGCTTCACTTCAGGTTTACTGTATCCCTCTGACTTTCTTATTGACGATGAAACACAGAAATGGCATCGGAATTAAATACAAAAGGCACAATGCGCACTCATGTACAAGAAGACTGACTCTTCCTACTCTCTATGTTTTGAACCATTCCTGTGACACTAGTTATAGATTCTGATGCTTCATTTAAGGTCTACTGTATCCCTTGGACCTTCTTATTGACGATGAAACCCAGAAATTGCATCGGAATTAAATACAAAAGGCACAATGCCGACTTAAGTACAAGAAGACAGACTCTTCTTACTGTCTATGCTTTGAACCATTCCTGTGACACTAGTTATAGATTCCGATGCTTCACTCCAGGTTTACTGTTTCCCTTGGACCTTCTTACTGACGGTGAAACACAGAAATTGCATCGGAATAAAATACAAAGGGCACAATGCCGACTTCAGTACACGAAGACTGACTCTTCTTACTGTCTATGTTTTGATCCATTCCATTGACACTAGTTATAGATTCCGATGCTTCACTGCTGGTTTGCTGTATCCCTTGGACATTGTAATTGACGATGAAACACAGAAATTGCACCGGAATTAATTACAAAAGGCACAATGCTGACTTAAGTACATGAAGGCTGACTCTTCTTACTGACTATGTTTTGAACCGTTCCTGTGACACTAGTTATAGATTCCGATGCTTCACTTCATGTTTACTGTATCCCTTGGACCTTATTATTGACGATGAAACACAGAAATTGCATCGGAATTAAATAGAAAAGGCAAAATGCCGACTTTAGTACACGAGGACTGACTCATCTTACTGTCTATGATTTGAACCATTCCTGTGACACTAGTTATAGATTCCGATGCTACACTCCTGGTTTACTCTATCCCTTGGACCTTCTTATTGACGATGAAACACAGAAATCGCATCGGAATTAAATACAAAAGGCACAATGCCGACTTAAGTACATGGAGACCGACTCTTCCTACTGTCTATGTTTTAAACCAATCCTGTGACACTAGTTATAGATTCCGATGCTCGACGTCAGGTTTACTGTATCCCTTGGACCTTCTTATTGACGATGAAACACAGAAATTGCATCGGAATTTTATACAAAAGGCACAATGCCGGCTTCAGTACATGAAGACCGACTCTTCCTACTGACTATGTTTTGAACCATTCCTGTGACACTAGTTATATATTCTGATGCTTCACTTGAGGTTTACTGTATCCCTTGGACCTTCTAATTGACGATGAAACCCAGAAATTGCATCGGAATTAAATACAAAAGGCACAATGCCGACTTAAGTACAAGAAGACTGACTGTTCTTACCGTCTATGTTTTGAACCATTCCTGTGACACTAGTTATAGATTCCGATGCTTCACTCCAGGTTTACTGTATCCCTTGGACCTTCTTATTGACGATGAAACACAGAAATTGCATCGGAATAAAATACAAAAGGCACAATGCCGACTTAAGGACAATAAGACTGTCTCTTCTTACTGACTATGTTTTGAACCATTCCTGTGACACTAGCTATAGATTCCGATGCTTCTCTTCAGGTTTACTGTATCACTCTGACTTTCTTATTGACGATGAAACACAGAAATTGCATCGCAATTAGATGCAAAAGGCACAATGCTGACTTAAGTACAAGAAAACTCACTCTTCTTACTGTCTATGTTTTGAACCATTCCATTAACACTAGTTATAGATTCCAATGCTTCACTCCTGGTTTACTGTATCCCTTGGACCTTGTTATTGACGATGAAACACAGAAATTGCATCGGAATTATATAGAAAAGGCACAATGCCGACTTAAGTACAAGAAGACTGACTCTTCTTACTGACTATGTTTTGAACCATTCCTGTGACACTAGTTATAGATTCCGATTCTTCACTTCAGGTTTACTGTATCCCTTGGTCCTTCTTATTGGCGATGAAACACAGAAATTGCATCGGAATTAAATACAAAGGCACAATGCCGACTTAAGGACAAGAGGACTGACTCCTCTTACTGACTATGTTTTGAACCATTCCTGTGACACTAGCTATAGATTCCGATGCTTCACTTCAGGTTTACTGTATCCCTCTGACTTTGTTATTGACGATGAAACACAGAAATGGCATCGGAATTAAACACAAAAGGCTCAATGCGCACTTATGTACAAGAAGACTGACTCTTCCTACTCTCTATGTTTTGAACCATTCCTGTGACACTAGTTATAGATTCTGATGCTTCATTTAAGGTCTACTGTATCCCTTGGACCTTCTTATTGACGATGAAACCCAGAAATTGCATCGGAATTAAATACAAAAGGCACAATGCCGACTTAAGTACAAGAAGACAGACTCTTCTTACTGTCTATGCTTTGAACCATTCCTGTGACACTAGTTATAGATTCCGATGCTTCACTCCAGGTTTACTGTTTCCCTTGGACCTTCTTATTGACGGTGAAACACAGAAATTGCGACGGAATAAAATACAAAGGGCACAATGCCGACTTCAGTACACGAAGACTGACTCTTCTTACTGTCTATGTTTCGATCCATTCCATTGACACTAGTTATAGATTCTGATGCTTCACTCCTGGTTTACTGTATCCCTTGGACATTGTAATTGACGATGAAACACAGAAATTGCATCGGAATTAATTACAAAAGGCACAATGCCGACTTAAGTACATGAAGGCTGACTCTTCTTACTGACTATGTTTTGAACCGTTCCTGTGACACTAGATATAGATTCCGATGCTTCACTTCATGTTTACTGTATCCCTTGGACCTTATTATTGACGATGAAACACAGAAATTGCATCGGAATTAAATACAAAAGGCAAAATGCCGACTTTAGTACACGAGGACTGACTCATCTTACTGTCTATGATTTGAACCATTCCTGTGACACTAGTTATAGATTCCGATGCTACACTCCTGGTTTACTCTATCCCTTGGACCTTCTTATTGACGATGAAACACAGAAATCGCATCGGAATTAAATACAAAAGGCACAATGCCGACTTAAGTACATGGAGACCGACTCTTCCTACTCACTATGTTTTGAACAATTCCTGTGACACTAGTTATAGATTCCGATGCCTTACTTGAGGTTTACTGTAATCCTTGGACCTTCGTATTGACGATGAAACGCAGAACTTGCATCGGAATGAAATACAAGAGGCACAATGCCGACTTATGTACAAGAAGACTGACTGTTCCTACTGTCTATGTTTTAAACCAATCCTGTGACACTAGTTATAGATTCCGATGCTCGACGTCAGGTTTACTGTATCCCTTGGACCTTCTTATTGACGATGAAACACAGAAATTGCAACGGAATTTTATACAAAAGGCACAATGCCGGCTTCAGTACATGAAGACCGACTCTTCCTACTGACTATGTTTTGAACCATTCCTGTGACACTAGTTATATATTCTGATGCTTCACTTGAGGTTTACTGTATCCCTTGGACCTTCTAATTGACGATGAAACCCAGAAATTGCATCGGAATTAAATACCAAAGGCACAATGCCGACTTAAGTACAAGAAGACTGACTCTTCTTACCGTCTATGTTTTGAACCATTCCTGTGACACTAGTTATAGATTCCGATGCTTCACTCCAGGTTTACTGTATCCCTTGGACCTTCTTATTGACGATGAAACACAGAAATTGCATCGGAATAAAATACAAAAGGCACAATGCCGACTTAAGGACAATAAGACTGTCTCTTCTTACTGACTATGTTTTGAACCATTCCTGTGACACTAGCTATAGATTCCGATGCTTCTCTTCAGGTTTACTGTATCACTCTGACTTTCTTATTGACGATGAAACACAGAAATTGCATCGCAATTAGATGCAAAAGGCACAATGCTGACTTAAGTACAAGAAAACTCACTCTTATTACTGTCTAAGTTTTGAACCATTCCATTGACACTAGTTATAGATTCCAATGCTTCACTCCTGGTTTACTGTATCCCATGGACCTTGTTATTGACGATGAAACACAGAAATTGCATCGGAATTATATAGAAAAGGCACAATGCCGACTTAAGTACAAGAAGACTGACTCTTCTTACTGACTATGTTTTGAACCATTCCTTTGACACTAGTTATAGATACTGATGCTTCATTTAAGGTCTACTGTATCCCTTGGACCTTCTTATTGACGATGAAACCCAGAAATTGCATCGGAATTAAATACAAATGGCACAATGCCGACCTAAGTACAAGAAGACTGACTCTTCTTACTGTCTATGTTTTGAACCATTCCATTGGCACTAGTTATAGATTCCGATGCTTCACTCCTGGTTTACTGTATCCCTTGGAAATTGTAATTGACGATGAAACACAGAAATTGCATCGGAATTAAATACAAAAGGCAAAATGCCGACTTTAGTACACGAGGACTGACTCTTCTTACTGTCTATGATTTGAACCATTCCTGTGACACTAGTTATAGATTCCGATGCTACACTCCTGGTTTACTGTATACCTTGGACCTTCTTATTGACGATGAAACACAGAAATCGCATCTTAATTACATACAAAAGGCACAATGCCGACTTAAGTACATGGAAACCGACTCTTCCTACTGACTATGTTTTGAACAATTCCTGTGACACTAGTTATAGATTCCGATGCCTTACTTGAGGTTTACTGTAACCCTTGGACCTTCGTATTGACGATGAAACACAGAAATTGCATCGGAATTAAATACAAAAGGCACAATGCCGACTTAAGTACAAGAAGACTGAGTCTTCTTACTGTCTATGATTTGAACCATTCCTTTGACCCTAGTAATAGATTCCGATGCTTCACTCCAGGTTTACTGTATCCCTTGGACCTTCTTATTGGCGATGAAACACAGAAATTGCATCGGAATTAAATACAAAAGGCACAATGCCGACTTAAGCACAAGAAAACTGACTCTTTTTACTGACTACGTTTTGAACCATTCCTGTGACACTAGCTATAGATTCCGATGCTTCATTTCAGGTTTACTGTATCCCTCTGACTTTCTTATTGACGATGAAACACAGAAATGGCGTCGGAATTAAATACAAAAGGCACAATGCCGACTTAAGTACACGAAGACTGACTCTTCCTACTGTCGAGGATTTGAACCATTCCTGTGATACTAGTTATACATTCCGATGCTTCACTTGAGGTTTACTGTATCCCTTGGACCTTCTTATTGACTATGAAACACAGAAATTGCATCGCAATTAAACACAAAAGGCACAATGCAGACTTAGGTACATAAAGACCGACTCTTCATACTGACTATGTTTTGAACCATTCCTGTGACACTAGTTATAGATTACGACGCTTCACTTCAGGTTTACTGTATCCCTCTGACCTTCTTATTGACGATGAAACACGGAAATTGAATCGGAATTAAATACAAAAGGCACAATGCCGACTGAAGTACAAGAAGACTGGCTCAATTTACTGACTATTTTTGAACCATTCCTGTGACACTAGTTATGGATTCGGATGCTTCACTTCAGGTTTACTGTATCCCCCTGACCTTCTTATTGACGATGAAACACAGAAACCGCATCGGAATTAAACAGAAAAGCACAATGCCGACTTAAGTACAAGACGACTGACTTTTAGTACTGTCTATGATTTGAACCATTCCTGTGACACTAGTTATAGATGCCGATGCTTCACTTCAGGTTTACTGTATACATTGGACCTTCTTATTGACGATGAAACACAGAAATTGCATCGGTATTAAATACAAAAGGCACAATGCCGACTTAAGTACAAGAAGACTGAATCTTCTCACTGTCTATGTTTGAACCTTTCCTGTGACACTAGTTATAGATTCCGATGCTTCACTTCAGGTTTACTGTATCCCTTAGACCTTCTTTTTGACGATGAAGCACAGAAATTGCATCGGAATTAAATACAAGAGGCACAATGCCGACTTAAGTACAAGACGACTGACTTTTCTTCCTGTCTATGCTTTAAAACCATTCCTGTGACACTAGTTATAGATTCCGATGCTTCACTTGAGGTTTACTGTATCGCTTGGACCTTCTTATTGACGATGAATCACAAAAATTGCATCGGAATTAAATAGAAAAGGCACAATGCCGACTTAAGTACAAGAAGACTGACTTTTCTTACTGTCTATGTTTTGAACCATTCCTGTGACACTAGTTATAGATTCCGATGCTTCACTTCAGGTTTACTGTATCCCTTGGACCTTCTTATTGACGATGGAACTCAGAAATTGCATCGGAATTAAATACAAAGGGCACAATGCCGACTTAAGTACACGAAGACTGACTCTTCTTACTGTCGATGTTTTGAACCATTCCTGTGACACTAGTTATAGATTCTGATGCCTTACTTGAGGTTTACTGTATCCCTTGGACCTTCGTAATGACGATGAAACACAGAAATTGCATCGGAATTAAATACAAAAGGCACAATGCCGACTTAAGTACAAGAAGACGGACTCATCTTAATGTCTATGTTTTGAACCATTCCTTTGACCCTAGATCTAGATTCCGATGCTTCACTCCAGTTTTACTGTATCCCTTGGGCCTTCTTATTGGCGATGAAACAAAGAAATTGCATCGGAATTAAATACAAAAGGCACAATGCCGACTTAAGTACAAGAACACTGACTCTTCTTACTGACTATGTTTGAACCATTCCTGTGACACTAGCTATAGATTCCGATGCTTCACTACAGGTGTACTGTATTCCTCCGACTTTCTTATTGACGATGAAACACAGAAATGGCACCGGAATTAAATACAAAAGGCACAATACCAACTTAAGTACAAGAAGACTGACTCTTCCTACTGTCTAGGTTTTGAACCATTCCTGTGACACTAGATATAGATTTCGATGCTTCACTTGAGGTTTACTGTATGCCTTGGACCTTCTTATTGACGATGAAACACAGAAATTTCATCGGAATTAAACACAAAAGGCACAATGCAGACTTAGGTACATAAAGACTGACTCTTCATACTGACTAGGTTTTGAACCCTTCCTGTGACACTAGTTATAGATTCCGATGCTTCACTTACGGTTTACTGTATCCCTCTGACCTTCTTATTGACGATGAAACACAGAAATCGCATCGGAAATAAATACAAAATGCACAATGCCGACTGAAGTACAAGAAGACTGACTCTATTTACTGACTATGTATTGAACCATTCCTGTGACACTAGTTATGGATTCGGATGCTTCACTTCAGGTTTACTGTATCCCCCTGACCTTCTTATTGACGATGAAACACAGAAATTGCATCGGAATTAAATAGAAAAGGCACAATGTCGACTTAAGTACAAGACGTCTGACTTTTCGTTCTGTCTATGTTTTGAACCATTCCTGTGACACTAGTTATAGATTCCGATGCTTCACTTCAGGTTTACTGTATCCCTTGGACCTTTTTATTGACGATGAGAAACAGAAATTGCATCGGAATTAAATACAAAAGGCACAATGCCGACTTGAGTACAAGTAGTCTGACTCTTCTTACTGACTGTATTTTGGACCATTCCTGTGACACTAGTTATAGATCCCGATGCTTCACTTCAGGTTTACTGTATCCCTCTGACCTTCTTATTGACGATGAAACACAGAAACTGCATCGGAATTAAATAGAAACGCCACAATTCCTGCTTAGGTACAAGAAGACTGACTCTTCTTACTGGCTATGTTTGACCCATTCCTGTTACACTAGTAATAGATTCCGATGATCGACTTCAGTTTTTCTGTATCCCTTGGACCTTCTTATTGACGATGAAACACAGAAATGGCATCGGAATTAAATAGAAAAGGCACAATGCCGACTTAAGTACAAGATGACTGACTTTTCTTACTGTCTATGTTTTGAACCATTCCTGTGACACTAGTTATAGAATCCGATGCTTCACTTCAGGTTTACTGTATCCCTTGGAAATTCTTGTTGGCGATGAAACACAGAAATTTCATCGGAATTAAACACAAAAGGCACAATGCAGACTTAGGTACATAAAGACTGACTCTTCATACTGACTAGGTTTTGAACCATTCCTGTGACACTAGTTATAGATTCCGATGCTTCACTTACGGTTTACTGTATCCCTCTGACCTTCTTATTGACGATGAAACACAGAAATCGCATCGGAAATAAATACAAAATGCACAATGCCGACTGAAGTACAAGAAGACTGACTCTATTTACTGACTATGTATTGAACCATTCCTGTGACACTAGTTATGGATTCGGATGCTTCACTTCAGGTTTACTGTATCCCCCTGACCTTCTTATTGACGATGAAACACAGAAATTGCATCGGAATTAAATAGAAAAGGCACAATGTCGACTTAAGTACAAGACGTCTGACTTTTCGTTCTGTCTATGTTTTGAACCATTCCTGTGACACTAGTTATAGATTCCGATGCTTCACTTCAGGTTTACTGTATCCCTTGGACCTTTTTATTGACGATGAGAAACAGAAATTGCATCGGAATTAAATACAAAAGGCACAATGCCGACTTGAGTACAAGTAGTCTGACTCTTCTTACTGACTGTATTTTGGACCATTCCTGTGACACTAGTTATAGATCCCGATGCTTCACTTCAGGTTTACTGTATCCCTCTGACCTTCTTATTGACGATGAAACACAGAAACTGCATCGGAATTAAATAGAAACGCCACAATTCCTGCTTAGGTACAAGAAGACTGACTCTTCTTACTGGCTATGTTTGACCCATTCCTGTTACACTAGTAATAGATTCCGATGATCGACTTCAGTTTTTCTGTATCCCTTGGACCTTCTTATTGACGATGAAACACAGAAATGGCATCGGAATTAAATAGAAAAGGCACAATGCCGACTTAAGTACAAGATGACTGACTTTTCTTACTGTCTATGTTTTGAACCATTCCTGTGACACTAGTTATAGAATCCGATGCTTCACTTCAGGTTTACTGTATCCCTTGGAAATTCTTGTTGGCGATGAAACACAGAAATTGCATCGGAAATAAATACAAAAGGCACAATGCCGACTTAAGGACAAGAAGACTGACTCTTCTTACTGACTATGTTTTGAACCATTCCGGTGACACTAGCTATAGATTCCGATGCTTCATTTCAGGTTTACTGTATCCCTCTGACTTTCTTATTGACGATGAAACACAGAAATGGCATCGCAATTAAATTCAAAAGGCACAATGCCGACTTAAGAACATGAAGACTGACTCTCCCTACTGTCTAGATTTTGGACCATTCCTGTGAAACTAGTTATAGATTCCGATGCTTCACTTGAGGTTTACTGTATCCCTTGGACCTTATTATTGACTATGAAACACAGAAATTTCATCGGAATTAAACACAAAAGGCACAATGCAGACTTAGGTACATAAAGACTGACTCTTCGTACTGACCATGTTTTGAACCATTCCTGTGACACTAGTTACAGATTACGATGCTTCGCTTCAGATTTACTGTATCCCTCTAACCTTCTTATTGACGATGAAACACGGAAATTTAATCGGAATTAAATACAAAAGGCACAATGCCGACTGAAGTACAACAAGACTGACTCAATTTACTGACTATGTTTGAACCATTCCTGTCACACTAGTTATGGATTTGGATGTTTCACTTCAGGTTTACTGTATCCCCCTGACCTTCTTATTGACGATGAAACACAGAAACTGCATCGGAATTAAATAGAAAAGGCACAATGCCGACTTAAGTACAAGACGAATGACTTTTCGTACTGTCTATGATTTGAACCATTCCTGTGACACTAGTTATAGATTCCGATGCTTCACTTCAGGGTTACTGTATGCCTTGGACCTTCTTATTGACGATGAAAAACAGAAATTGCTTCGGAATTAAATACAAAAGGCACAATGCCGACTTAAGTACAAGATGACTGACTCTTCTTACTGACTATGTTTTGAACCATTCCTGTGACACTAGTTATAGATCCCGAGGCTTCACTTCAGGTTAACTGTATCCCTCTCACCTTCTAATTGACGATGAAACAAAGAAACTGCATCGGAATTAAATAGAAACGCCACAATTCCTACTTAGGTGGAAGAAGACTGACTCTTCTTACTGGCTATGTTTTGAACCATTCCTGTGACACTAGTTATAGATTGTGATGCTTGACTTCAGTTTTTCTGTATCCCTTGGACCTTATTATTGACGATGAAACACAGAAATTGCATCGGAATTAAATAGAAACGCCACAATGCCTATTTAAGTACAAGAAGACTGACTCTTCTTACTGGCTATGTTTTGAACCATTCCTGTGACACTAGTTATGGATTCCGATGCTTGACGTCAGTTTTACTGTATCCCTTGGACCTTCTTATTGACGATGAAACACAGAAATTGCATCGGAATCAAATGGAAAAGGCGAAATGTCGACTTAAGTACATGACGTCTGACTTTTCGTACTGTCTATGATTTGAACCATTCCTGTGACACTAGTTATAGATTCCGATGCTTCACTTCAGGTTTACTGTATCCCTTGGACCTTTTTATTGACGATGAAAAACTGAAATTGCATCGGAATTAAATACAAAAGGCACAATGCCGTCATAAGTACAAGTAGTCTGACTCTTCTTACTGACTATATTTTGAACCATTCCTGTGACACTAGTTATAGATCCCGATGCTTCACTTTAGGTTAACTGTATCCCTCTGACCTTCCTATTGACGATGAAACACAGATACTGCATCGGAATTAAATAGAAACGCCACAATTCCTACTTAGGTACAAGAAGACTGACTCTTCTTACTGGCTATGTTTTGAACCATTCCTGTTACACTAGTAATAGATTCCGATGATCGACTTCAGTTTTTCTGTATCCCTTGGACCTTCATATTGACGATGAAACACAGAAATGGCATCGGAATTAAATAGAAAAGGCACAATGCCGACTAAAGTACAAGATGACTTACTTTTCTTACTGTCTATGTTTTGAACCATTCCTGTGACACTAGTTATAGAATCCGATGCTTCACTTCAGGTTTACTGTATCCCTTGGACCTTCTTATTGGCGATGAAACACAGAAATTGCATCGGAAATAAATACAAAAAAGCACAATGCCGACTTAAGGACAAGAAGACTGACTCTTCTTACTGACTATGTTTTGAAGCATTCCTGTGACACTAGCTATAGATTCCGATGCTTCATTTCAGGTTTACTGTATCCCTCTGACTTTCTTATTGACGATGAAACACAGAAATGGCGTCGGAATTAAATACAAAAGGCACAATGCCGACTTAAGTACACGAAGACTGACTCTTCCTACTGTCTAGGATTTGAACCATTCCTGTGAAACTAGTTATACATTCCGATGCTTCACTTGAGGTTTACTGTATCCCTTGGACCTTCTTATTGACTATGAAACACAGAAATTGCATCGCAATTAAACACAAAAAGCACAATGCAGACTTAGGTACATAAAGACTGACTCTTCATACTGACTATGTTTTGAACCATTCCTGTGACACTAGTTATAGATTACGACGCTTCACTTCAGGTTTACCGTATCCCTCTGACCTTCTTATTGACGATGAAACACGGAAATTGAATCGGAATTAAATACAAAAGGCACAATGCCGACTGAAGTACAAGAAGACTGGCTCAATTTACTGACTATTTTTGAACCATTCCTGTGACACTAGTTATGGATTCGGATGCTTCACTTCAGGTTTACTGTATCCCCCTGACCTTCTTATTGACGATGAAACACAGAAACTGCATCGGAATTAAATAGAAAAGGCACAATGCCGACTTAAGTACAAGACGACTGACTTTTCGTACTGTCTATGATTTGAACCATTCCTGTGACACTAGTTATAGATTCCGATGCTTCACTTTAGGTTTACTGTATCCGTTGGACCTTCTTATTGACGATGAAACACAGAAATTGCATCGGAATTAAATACAAAAGGCACAATGCCGACTTAAGTACAAGAAGACTGACTCTTCTTACTGTCTATGCTTTGAACCATTCCTGTGACACTAGTTATAGATTCCGATGCTTCACTTCAGGTTTACTGTATCCCTTAGACCTTCTTTTTGACGATGAAGCACAGAAATTGCATCGGAATTAAATACAAAAGGCACAATGCCGACTTGAGTACAAGACGACTGACTTTTCTTCCTGTCTATGTTTTGAACCATTCCTGTGACACTAGTTATAGATTCCGATGCTTCACTTGAGGTTTACTGTATCCCTTGGACCTTCCTTTTGACGATGAAACACAGAAATTGCATCGGAATTTAATGCAAAAGGCACAATGCCGACTTAAGTACATGAAGACAGACCCTTCCTACTGACTATGTTTTGAACCATTCCTGTGACACTAGTTATAGATTCCGAAGCTTCACTTGAGGTTTACTGTATCGCTTGGACCTTCTTATTGACGATGAATCACAAAAATTGCATCGGAATTAAATAGAAAAGGCACAATGCTGACTTAAGTACAAGAAGACTGACTTTTCTTACTGTCTATGTTTTGAACCATTCCTGTGACACTAGTTATAGATACCGATGCTTCACTTCAGGTTTACTGTACCCCTTGGACCGTCTTATTGACGATGAAACTCAGAAATTGCATCGGAATTAAATACAAAGGGCACAATGCCGACTTAAGTACAAGAAGACTGACTCTTCTTACTGACAATGATTTGAACCATTCCGGTGACATTAGTTATAGATCCCGATGCTTCACTTCAGGTTTACTGTATCCCTCTTACCTTCTTATTGTCGATAAAACACAGAAATTGCATCGGAATTAAATAGAAACGCCACAATGACTATTTAAGTACAAGAAGACTGACTCTTCTTACTGGCTATGTTTTGAACCATTCCTGTGACACTAGTTATGTATTCCGATGCTTGACGTCAGTTTTACTGTATCACTTGGACCTTCTTATTGACGATGAAACACAGAAATTGCATCGGAATTAAAAACAAAGGGCAAAATGCCGACTTAAGTACACGAAGACAGACTCTTCTTACTGTCTATGTTTTGAACCATTCCTGTGACACTAGTTATAGATTCCGATGCCTTACTTGAGGTTTACTGTATCCCTTGGACCTTCGTAATGACGATGAAACACAGAAATTGCATCGGAATTAAATACAAAACGCACAATGCCGACTTAAGTACAAGAAGACTGACTCTTGTTAATGTCTATGTTTTGAACCATTCCTTTGACCCTAGTTATAGATTCCGATGCTTCACTCCAGGTTTACTGTATCCCTTGGGCCTTCTTATTGGCGATGAAACAAAGAAATTGCATCGGAATTAAATACAAAAGGCACAATGCCGACTTAAGTACAAGAAGACTGACTCTTCTTACTGACTATGTTTGAACCATTCCTGTGACACTAGCTATAGATTCCGATGCTTCTCTACAGGTGTACTGTATACCACCGACTTTCTTATTGACGATGAAACACAGAAAAGGCATCGGAATTAAATACAAAAGGCACAATACCAACTTAAGTACAAGAAGACTGACTCTTCCTACTGTCTAGGTTTTGAACCATTCCTGTGACACTAGATATAGATTTCGATGCTTCACTTGAGGTTTACTGTATGCCTAGGACCTTCTTTTTGATGATGAAACACAGAAATTTCATCGGAATTAAACACAAAAGGCACAATGTAGACTTAGGTACATAAAGACTGACTCTTCATACTGACTATGTTTTGAACCATTCCTGTGACACTAGTTATAGATTCCGATGCTTCACTTACGGTTTACTGTATCCCTCTGACCTTCTTATTGACGATGAAACACAGAAATTGCATCGGAATTAAATAGAAAAGGCACAATGTCGACTTAAGTACAAGACGTCTGACTTTTCGTTCTGTCTATGTTTTGAACCATTCCTGTGACACTAGTTATAGATTCCGATGCTTCACTTCAGGTTTACTGTATCCCTTGGACCTTTTTATTGACGATGAAAAACAGAAATTGCATCGGAATTAAATACAAAAGGCACAATGCCGACTTAAGTACAAGTAGTCTGACTCTTCTTACTGACTATATTTTGAACCATTCCTGTGACACTAGTTATAGATCCCGATGCTTCACTTCAGGTTTACTGTATCCCTCTGACCTTCTTATTGACGATGAAACACAGAAACTGCATCGGAATTAAATAGAAACGCCACAATTCCTACTTAGGTACAAGAAGACTGACTCTTCTTACTGGCTATGTTTGAACCATTCCTGTTACACTAGTAATAGATTCCGATGATCGACTTCAGTTTTTCTGTATCCCTTGGACCTTCTTATTGACGATGAAACACAGAAATGGCATCGGAATTAAATAGAAAAGGCACAATGCCGACTTAAGTACAAGATGACTGACTTTTCTTACTGTCTATGTTTTGAACCATTCCTGTGACACTAGTTATAGAAAACGATGCTTCACTTCAGGTTTACTGTATCCCTTGGAAATTCTTATTGACGATGAAAAACAGAAATTGCTTCGGAATTAAATACAAAAGGCACAATGCCGACTTAAGTACAAGAAGACTGACTCTTCTTTCTGCCTATGTTTTGAACCATTCCTGTGACACTAGTTGTAGATCCCGACGCTTCACTTCAGGTTAACTGTATCCCTCTGACCTTCTTATTGACGATGAAACAAAGAAACTGCATCGGAATTAATTAGAAACGCCACAATTCCTACTTAGGTGGAAGAAGACTGACTCTTCTTACTGGCTATGTTTTGAACCATTCCTGTGACACAATTATGGATTCCGATGCTTGACGTCAGTTTTACTGTATCCCTTGGACCTTCTTATTGACGATGAAACACAGAAATTGCATCGGAATTTAATACAAAAGGGACAATGCCGACTTAAGTACAAGAAGACAGACTGTTCTTACTGTCTATGTTTTGAACCATTCCTTTGACCCTAGTTATAGATTCCGATGCTTCACTCCAGGTTTACTGTATCCCTTGGACCTTCTTATTGGCGATGAAACACAGAAAGTGCATCGGAATTAAATACAAAAGGCACAATGCCGACTTAAGTACAAGAAGACTGACTCTGCTTACTGACTATGTTTGAACCATTCCTGTGTCACTAGTAATAGATTCCGATGCTTCACTTGAGGTTTACTGTATCCCTTGGACCTTCTTATTGACTATGAAACACAGAAATTGCATCGGAATTAAACACAAAAGGCACAATGCAGACTTAGGTACATAAAGACTGACACTTCATACTGACTATGTTTTGAACCATTCCTGTGACACTAGTTATAGATTACGATGCTTCACTTCAGGTTTACTGTATCCCTTGGACCTTCTTATTGACGATGAAAAACATAAATTCCATCGGAATTAAATACAAAAGGCACAATGCCGACTTAAGTACAAGAAGACTGTCTCTTCTTACTGTCTATGTTTGAACCATTCCTGTGACACTACTTATAGATCCCGATGCTTCACTTCAGGTTTACTGTATGCCTCTGACCTTCTTCTTGACGATAAAACACAGAAATTGCATCGGAATTAAATACAAAAAGCACAATGCCGACCTTAGTACAACAAGACTGACTCTTCTTACTGACTATGTTTTGAACCATTCCTGTGACACTAGTTATAGATTGCGATGCTTGATTTCAGGTTTACTGCATCCCTCTGACCTTCTTATTGAGGACGAAACACAGAAATTGCATCGGAATTAAATACAAAAGGCACAATGCCGACTTAAGTACAAGAAGACTGACTCTTCTTACTGTCTATGTTTTGAACCATTCCTGTGACACTAGTTATAGATTCCGATGCTTCACTTCAGGTTTACTGTATCCCTTGGACCTTCGATTTGACGATGAAACAAGGAAATTGCATCGTAATTAATACAAAAGGCACAATGCCGACTTAAGTACAAGAAGACTGACTCTTCTTACTGTCTATGTTTTGAACTATTCTTGTTACACTAGTTTTAGATTCCGATGCTTCACTCCAGGTTTACGGTATCCCTTGGACCTTCTTATTGACGATGAAACACAGAATATTCATCGGAATTAAATACAAAAGGCGCAATGCCGACTTAAGGACAAGAAGACTGACTCTTCTTATTGACTATGTTTTAAACCATTCCGGTGACACTAGCTATAGATTTCGATGCTTCTCTTCAGGTTTACTGTATCTCTCTGACTTTCTTATTGACGATGAAACACAGAAATGGCATCGGAATTAAATACAAAAGGCACATTGCCGACTTAAGTACAAGAAGACTGACTCTTCCTACTGTCTATGATTTGAACCATTCCTGTGACACTAGTTATAGATCCCGATGCTTCACTTCAGGTTTACTGTATCCCTTGGACCTTCTTATTGGCGATGAAACACAGAAATTGCATCGGAATTAAATACAAAAGGCACAATGCCGACTTAAGGACAAGAAAACTGACTCTTCTTACTGACTAAGCTTTGAACCATTCCTGTGACACTAGTTATAGATTCCGATGCTTCACTTCAGGTTTACTGTATCCCTCTGACTTTCTTATTGACGATGAAACAGAGAAATGGCATCGGAATTTAATACAAAAGGCACAATGCGAACTTAAGTACAAGAAGACTGACTCTTCCTACTGTCTAGGCTTTGAACCATTCCTGTGAAACTAGTTATAGATTCCGATGCTTCACTTGAGGTTTACTGTATCCCTTGGACTTTCTTATTGACTATGAATCATAGAAATTGCTTCGGAATTAAACACAAAAAGCACAAGGGAGACTTAGGTACATAAAGACTGACTCTTCATACTGACTATGCTTTGAACCATTCCTATGACATTAGTTATAGATTCCGATGCTTCACTTCGGGTTTACTGTATCCCTCTGACCTTCTTATTGACGATGAAACACAGAAATTGCATTGGAATTAAATCCAAAAGGCACAATGCCGACTGAAGTACAAGAACATTGACTCTATTTACTGACTATGTTGAACAATTCCTGTGACACTAGTTATTGATTCAGATGCTTCACTTCAGGTTTACTGTATCCCCCTGACCTTCTTATTGACGATGAAACACAGAAATTGCATCGGAATTAAATACAAAAGGCACAATGACGACTTAAGTACAAGACGACTGACTTTTCTTACTGTCTATGTTTTGAACCATTCCTTTGACACTAGTTATAGAATCCGATGCTTCACTTCAGATTTACTGTATACCTTGGACCTTCTTATTGGCGATGAAACACAAAAATTGCATCGGAATTAAATACAACAGGCACAATGCCGACTTACGGACAAGAAGACTGACTCTTCTTACTGACTATGTTTTGAACCATTCCTGTGACACTACCTATTGTTTCCGATGCTTCACTTCAGGTTTACTGTATCCCTTGGACCTTCTTTTTGACGATGAAAGACAGAAGTTGCATCGTAATTAAGTACAAAAGGCACAATGCCGACTTAAGTACAAAACGACTGACTTTTCTTACTGTCTATGTTTTGAACCATTCCTGTGACACTAGTTATAGAATCTGATGCTTCACTTCAGGTTTACTGTATCCCTTGGACCTTCTTATTGGCGATGAAACACAGAAATTGCATCGGAATTAAATACAAAAGGCACAATGCCGACTTAAGGACAAGAAGACTGACTCTTCTGACTGACTATGTTTTGAACCATTCCTGTGACACTAGCTATAGATTCCGATGCTTCACTTCAGGTTTACTGTATCCCTCTGACTTTCTTATTGACGAAGAAACAGAGAAATGGCATCGGAATTTAATACAAAAGGCACAATGCGAACTTAAGTACAAGCAGACTGACTCTTCCTACTGTCTAGGTTTTGAACCATTCCTGTGAAACTAGTTATAGATTCCGATGCTTCACTTGAGGTTTACTGTATCCCTTGGACTTTCTTATTGACTATGAATCATAGAAATTGCTTCGGAATTAAACACAAAAAGCACAAGGGAGACTTAGGTAAATAAAGACTGACTCTTCATACTGACTATGTTTTGAACCATTCCTATGACATTAGTTATAGATTCCGTTGCTTCACTTCAGGTTTACTGTATCCCTCTGACCTTCTTATTGACGATGAAACACAGAAATTGCATTGGAATTAAATACAAAAGGCACAATGCCGACTGAAGTACAAGATCATTGACTCTATTTACTGACTATGTTTTGAACCATTCCTGTGACACTAGTTATGGATTCGGATGCTTCACTTCAGGCTTACTGTATCCCCCTGACCTTCTTATTGACGTTGAAACACCGAAATTGCATCGGAATTAAATACAAAAGGCACAATGCCGACTTAAGTACAAGACGACTGACTTTTCGTACTGTCTATGTTATGAACCATTCCTGTGACACTAGTCATAGATTCGGATGCTTCACTTTAGGTTTATTGTTTCCCTTGGACCTTCTTATTGACGATGAAAAACAGAAATTGCATCGGAATTAAATACAAAATGCACAATGACGACTTAAGTACAAGAAGACTGACTCTTCTTACTGACTACGTTTTGAACCATTCCTGTGACACTAGTTATAGATCCCGATGCTTAACTTCAGGTTTACTGTATCCCTTGGACCTTCTTATTGACGATGAAACACAGAAACTGCATCGGCATTAAATAGAAACGCCAAAATTCCTACTTAGGTACAAGAAGACTGACTCTTCGTACTGGCTATGTTTTGATCCATTCCTGTGACACTAGTTATAGATTCCGATGCTTGACTTCAGTTTTTCTGTATCTCTTGGACCTTCTTATTGACGATGAAACACAGAAATTGCATCGGAATTAAATACAAAAGGCACAATGCCGACTTACGGACAAGAAGACTGACTCTTCTTACTGACTATGTATTGAACCATTCCTGTGACACTAGCTATTGTTTCCGATGCTTCACTTCAGGTTTACTGTATCCCTTGGACCTTCTTTTTGACGATGAAAGACAGAAATTGCATCGTAATTAAAAACAAAAGGCACAATGCCGACTTAAGTACAAAACGATTGACTTTTCTTACTGTCTATGATTTGAACCATTCCTGTGACACTAGTTAGAGAATCTGATGCTTCACTTCAGGTTTACTGTATCCCTTGGAACTTCTTATTGGCGATGAAACACAGAAATTGCATCGGAATTAAATACAAAAGGCACAATGCCGACTTAAGGACAAGAAGACTGACTCTTCTTACTGACTATGTTATGAACCATTCCTGTGACACTAGCTATAGATTCCGATACTTCACTTCAGGTTTACTGTATCCCTCTGACTTTCTTATTGACGATGAAACAGAGAAATGGCATCGGAATTTAATACAAAAGGCACAATGCGAACTTAAGTACAAGAAGACTGACTCTTCCTACTGTCTAGGTTTTGAACCATTCCTGTGAAACTAGTTATAGATTCCGATGCTTCACTTGAGGTTTACTGTATCCCTTGGACTTTCTTATTGACTATGAATCATAGAAATTGCATCGGAATTAAACACAAAAAGCACAAGGGAGACTTAGGTAAATAAAGACTGACTCTTCATACTGACTATGTTTTGAACCATTCCTATGACATTAGTTATAGATTCCGATGCTTCACTTCAGGTTTACTGTATCCCTCTGACCTTCTTATTGACGATGAAACACAGAAATTGCATTGGAATTAAATACAAAAGGCACAATGCCGACTGAAGTACAAGATCATTGACTCTATTTACTGACTATGTTTTGAACCATTCCTGTGACACTAGTTATGGATTCGGATGCTTCACTTCAGGCTTACTGTATCCCCCTGACCTTCTTATTGACGATGAAACACAGAAATTGCATCGGAATTAAATACAAAAGGCACAATGCCGACTTAAGTACAAGACGACTGACTTTTCGTACTGTCTATGTTATGAACCATTCCTGTGACACTAGTCATAGATTCCGATGCTTCACTTTAGGTTTACTGTATCCCTTGGACCTTCTTATTGACGATGAAAAACAGAAATTGCATCGGAATTAAATACAAAATGCACAATGACGACTTAAGTACAAGAAGACTGACTCTTCTTACTGACTACGTTTTGAACCATTCCTGTGACACTAGTTATAGATTGCGATGTTTCATTTCAGGTTTAATGTATCCCTCTGACCTTCTTATTGACGATGAAACACAGAAATCACATCGGCAATAAATAGAAACGCCAAAATTCCTACTTAGGTACAAGAAGACTGACTCTTCGTACTGGCTATGCTTTGATCCATTCCTGTGACACTAGTTATAGATTCCGATGCTTGACTTCAGTTTTTCTGTATCCCTTGGACCTTCTTATTGACGATGAAACACAGAAATTGCATCGGAATTAAATACAAAAGGCACAATGCCGACTTAGGTACAAGAAGACTGACTCTTCTTACTGACTATGTTTGAACCATTCCTGTGACACTAGTTACAGATTGCGATGTTTCATTTCAGGTTTAATGTATCCCTCTGACCTTCTTATTGACGATGAAACACAGAAATTGCATCGGAATTAAATACAAAAGGCACAATGCCGACTTAAGTACAAGAAGACTGACTCTTCTTACTGGCTATGTTTGAACCATTCCTGTGACACTAGTTATAGATTCCGATGCTTGACTTCAGATTTTCTGTATCCCTTGCACCTTCTTATTGACGATGAAACACAGAATATTCATCGGAATTAAATACAAAAGGCGCAATGCCGACTTAAGGACAAGATGACTGACTCTTCTTATTGACTATGTTTTGAACCATTTCGGTGACACTAGCTATCGATTCTGCTGCTTCACTTCAGGTTTACTGCATCCCTCTGACTTTCTTATTGACCATGAAACTCAGAAATGGAATCGGAATTAAATACAAAAGGCACATTGCCGACTTAAGTACAAGAAGACTGACTCTTCCTACTGTCTATGCTTTGAACCATTCCTGTGACACTAGTTATAGATTCCCGTGCTTCACTTCAGGTTTACTGTATCCCTTGGACCTTCGTATTGACGATGAAACACAGAAATTGCATCGGAATTAAATACAAAAGGCACAATGCCGACGTATGTACAAGAAAACTGACTCATCTTACTGTCTATGTTTTGAATAATTCCTGTGACACTAGCTACAGATTCCGATGCTTCACTTGAGGTTTACTGTATCACTCTGACCTTCTTATTGACGATGAAACACAGAAACTGCATCGGAATTAAATACAAAAGGCACAATGCCGACTTATGTACAAGAAAACTGACTCATCTTACTGTCTATGTTTTGAACCATTCCTGTGACACTAGTTATAGATTCTGATGCTTGACTTCAGTTTTTCTGTATCCCTTGGACCTTCTTATTGGCGATGAAACAGAGAAATGGCAACGGAATTAAATACAAAAGGCACAATGCCGACTTAAGTACAAGAAGACTGACTCTTCCTACTGTCAAGGTTTTGAACCATTCCTGTGAAACTAGTTATAGATTCCGATGCTTCACTTGAGGTTTACTGTATCCCTTGGACCTTCTTATTGACTATGAATCATAGAAATTGCATCGGAATTAAACACAAAAGGCACAAGGGAGACTTAGGTACATAAAGACTGACTCTTCATACTGACTATGTTTTGAACCATTCCTGTGACATTAGTTATAGATTCCGATGCTTCACTTCAGGTTTACTGTATCCCTCTGACCTTCATATTGACGATGAAACACAGAAATTGCATCGGAATTAAATACGAAAGGCACAATGCCGACTTAAGTACAAGAAGACTGACTCTTCTTACTGACTATGATTTGAACCATTCCTGTGACACTAGTTATAGATTCCGATGCTTGACTTCAGTTTTTCTGTATCCCTTGGACCTTCTTATTGACGATGAAACGCAGAAATTGCATCGGAATTAAATACAAAAGGCACAATGCCGACTTAAGTACAAGAAGACTGACTCTTCTTACTGACTATGTTTGAACCATTCCTGTGACACTAGTTATAGATTGCGATGCTTCATTTCAGGTTTACTGTATCCCTCTGACCTTCTTATTGACGATGAAACACAGAAATTGCATCGGAATTATATACAAAAGGCACAATGCCGACTTAAGTACAAGAAGACTGACTCTTCTTACTGGCTATGTTTTGAACCATTCCTGTGAAACTAGTTATAGATTCCGATGCTTGACTTCAGTTTTTCTGTATCCCTTGCACCTTCTTATTGAGGATGAAACACAGAATATTCATCGGAATTAAATACATAAGGCACAATGCCGACTTAAGGACAAGATGACTGACTCTTCTTATTGACTATGTTTTGAACCATTCCTGTGACACTAGTTATAGATTCCGATGGTTCACTTGAGGTTTACTGTATCCCTTGGGCCTTCTTATTGACGATGAAACACAGAAATTGCGTCGGATGTTAATACAAAAGGCACAATGCCGACTTAAGTACATGAAGACCGACTCTTCCTACTGACTATGCTTTGAACCATTCCTTTGACACTAGTTATAGATTCCTATGCTTCACTTGAGGTTTACTGTATCCCTTGGACCTTCTTATTGACGATGAAACACAGAAATAGCATCGGAATTAAATACAAAAGGCACAATGCCGACTTAAGTACAAGAAAACTGACTCATCTTACTGTCTATGTTTTGAACCATTCCTGTGGCACTAGTTATAGATTCCGATGCTTCACTTCAGGTTTACTGTATCCCTTGGACCTTCTTATTGACGATGAAACACAGAAATTGCATCGGAATTAAATACAAAAGGCACAGTGCAAAATTAAGTACAAGGAGACTGACTCTTCTTACTGTCTATGTTTTGAACCATACCTGTGACACTAGTTATAGATTCCGATGCTTCACTTTAGGTTTACTGTACCCCTCTGACCTTCTTATTGACGATGAAACACAGAAATTGCATCGGAATTAAACACAAAAGGCACAATGCCGACTTAAGTACAAGAAGACTGACTCTTCTTACTGACTATGCTTTGAACCATTCCTGTGACACTAGGTATAGATTCCGATGCTTCACTTTAGGTTTACTGTACCCCTCTGACCTTCTTATTGACGATGAAACTCAAAAATTGCATCGGAATTAAATACAAAGGGCACAATGCCGACTTAAGTACAAGAAGACTGACTCTTCTTACTGACTATGTTTCAACCATTCCTGTGACACTAGTTATAGATTGCGATGCTTCATTTCAGGTTTAATGTATCCCTCTGACCTTCTTATTGACGATGAAACACAGAAATTGCATCGGAATTAAATACAAAAGGCACAATGCCGACTTAAGTACAAGAAGACTGACTCTTCTTACTGGCTATGTTTGAACCATTCCTGTGACACTAGTTATACATCCCGATGCTTGACTTCAGTTTTTCTGTATCCCTTGCACCTTCTTATTGACGATGAAACACAGAATATTCATCGGAATTAAATACAAAAGGCGCAATGCCGACTTAAGGACAAGATGACTGACTCTTCTTATTGACTATGTTTTGAACCATTTCGGTGACACTAGCTATCGATTCTGATGCTTCACTTCAGGTTTACTGTATCCCTCTGACTTTCTTATTGACCATGAAACTCAGAAATGGCATCGGAATTAAATACAAAAGGCACATTGCCGACTTAAGTACAAGAAGACTGACTCTTCCTACTGTCTATGCTTTGAACCATTCCTGTGACACTAGTTATAGATTCCCGTGCTTCACTTCAGGTTTACTGTATCCCTTGGACCTTCTTATTGACCATGAAACACAGAAATTGCATCGGAATTAAATACAAAAGGCACAATGCCGACGTATGTACAAGAAAACTGACTCATCTTACTGTCTATGTTTTGATCCATTCCTCTGACACTAGTTATTGATTCCGATGCTTCACTTGAGGTTTACTGTATCACTCTGACCTTCTTATTGACGATGAAACACAGAAACTGCATCGGAATTAAATACAAAAGGCACAATGCCGACTTATGTACAAGAAAACTGACTCATCTTACTGTCTATGTTTTGAACCATTCCTGTGACACTAGTTATAGATTCTGATGCTTGACTTCAGTTTTTCTGTATCCCTTGGACCTTCTTATTGGCGATGAAACACAGAAATTGCATCGGAATTAAATACAAAAGGTACAATGCCGACTTAAGGACAAGAAGACTGACTCTTCTTACTGACTATGTTTTGAACCATTCCTGTGACACTAGCTATAGATTCCGATGCTTCACTTCAGGTTTACTGTATCCCTCTGACTTTCTTATTGACGATGAAACAGAGAAATGGCAACGGAATTAAATACAAAAGGCACAATGCCGACTTAAGTACAAAAAGACTGACTCTTCCTACTGTCTAGGTTTTGAACCATTCCTGTGAAACTAGTTATAGATTCCGATGCTTCACTTGAGGTTTACTGTATCCCTTGGACCTTCTTATTGACTATGAATCATAGAAATTGCATCGGAATTAAACACAAAAGGCACAAGGGAGACTTAGGTACATAAAGACTGACTCTTCATACTGACTATGTTTTGAACCATTCCTGTGACATTAGTTATAGATTCCGATGCTTCACTTCAGGTTTACTCTATCCCTCTGACATTCTTATTGACGATGAAACACAGAAATTGCATCGGAATGAAATAGAAACGCCACAATGCCTACTTAAGTACAAGAAGTCTGACTCTTCTTACTGGCTATGTTTATAACCATTCCTGTGACACTAGTAATAGATTCCGATGCTTGACTTCAGTTTTATTGTATCCCTCTGACCTTCATATTGACGATGAAACACAGAAATTCCATCGGAATTAAATACGAAAGGCACAATGCCGACTTAAGTACAAGAAGACTGACTCTTCTTACTGACTATGTTTTGAACCATTCCTGTGACACTAGTTATAGATTCCGATGCTTCACTTCAGGTTTACTGTATCCATCTGACCTTCTTATTGACGATGAAACACAGAAATTGCATCGGAATGAAATACAAAAGGCACAATGCCAACTTGAATACAAGAAGACTGACTCTTCTATTGTCTATGGTTTGAACCATTCCTGTGACACTACTTATAGATTCCGGTGCTTCACTTCAGGTTTACTGGATCCCTTGGACCTTCTTATTGACGATGAAACACAGATATTGCATCGGAATTAAATACAAAAGGCACAATGCCGACATAAGTACATGAAGACCGACTCTTCCTACTGACTTTGTTGTGAACCATTCCTGTGACACTAGTTATAGATTCCGATGCTTCACTTCAGGTTTACTGTATCCATCTGACCTTCTTATTGACGATGAAACACAGAAATTGCATCGGAATTAAAATAAAAAGGCACAATGCCATTTAAGAACAAGAAGACTGACTCGTATTAGTGACTATGTTTTGAACCATTCCTGTGACACTAGTTATAGATTCCGATGCTTCACTTCAGGTTTACTTATCCCTCTGACAATACTGCCGATAAAACACAGAAATTGCATCGGAATTAAATAAAAAAGGCACAATGCCAACTTAGCGACAAGAAGACTGACTGTTCTTACTGACTATGTTTTGAACCATTCCTGTGACACTAGTTATAGATTGCGATGCTTAACTTCAGGTTTACTGTATCCCTTGACCTTCTTATTGACGATGAAACACAGAAATTGCATCGGATTTAAATACAAAAGGCACAATGCCGACTTAAGCACAAGAAGACTGACTCTTCTTACTGTCTATGCTTTGAACCATTCCTGTGACACTAGTTACAGATTCCGATGCTTCACTTCAGGTTTACTGTATCCCTCTGACCTTCTTATTGACGATGAAACACAGAAATTGCATCGGAATTAAATAGAAACGCCACAGTGCCTACTTAAGTACAAGAAGACTGACTCTTCTTACTGGCTATGATTTGAACCATTCATGTGACACTAGTTATATATTCCGATGCTTAACTCCATGTTTACTTTATCCCTTGGACCTTCTTATTGACGATGAAACACAGAAATTGCAACTGAATTAAATAGAAAAGGCACAATGCCGACTTAAGTACAAGAAGACTGACTCTTATTACTGACTATGATTTGAACCATTCCTGTGACACTAGTTATAGATTCCGATGCTTCACTTGAGGTTTACTGTATCCCTTGGACCTTCTTATTGACGATGAAACACGGAAATTGCATCGGAATTCAACACAAAAGGCACAATGCCGACTTAAGTACAAGAAGACTGACTCTTCTTACTGACTATGCTTTGAACCATTCCTGTGACACTAGGTATAGATTCTGATGCTTCACTTCAGGTTTACTGTACCCCTCTGACCTTCTTATTGACGATGAAACTCAAAAATTGCATCGGAATTAAATACAAAGGGCACAATGCCGACTTAAGTACAAGAAGACTGGCTCTTTTTACTGACTATGTTTTGAACCATTCCTGTGACACTAGTTATATTTTCGGATGCTTGACTTCAGGTTTACTGTATCCCTCTGACCTTCTTATTGACGATGAAACACAGAATTTGCATCCGAATTAAATAGAAAAAGCACAATGCCGACTTAAGTACAAGACGACTGACTTTTCTTACTGTCTATGTTTTGAACTATTCCTGTGACACTAGTTATAGAATCCGATGCTTCACTTCAGGTTTACTGTATCCCTAGGACCTTCTTGTTGACGATGAAACACAGAAATTGCATCGGAATTAAATACAAAAGGCACAATGCCGACTTAAGTACAAGAAACTGACTCTTCTTACTGACTAAGCTTTGAACCATTCCTGTGACACTAGTTATAGATCCCGATGCTTCACTTCAGGTTTACTCTATTCCTCTGACCTTCGTATTGACGATGAAACACAGAAATTGCAACGGAATTAAATAGAAACGCCACAATGCCTACTTAAGTACAAGAAGAATGACTCTTCTTACTGGCTATGTTTATAACCATTCCTGTGACACTAGTTATAGATTCCGATGCTTGACTTCAGTTTTACTGTATCCCTCTGACCTTCATATTAACGATGAAACACAGAAATTGCATCGGAATCAAATACGAAATGCACAATGCCGACTTAAGTACAGGAAGACTGACCCTTCTTACTGACTATGTTTTGAACCATTCCTGTGACACTAGTTATAGATTGCGATGCTTCACTTCAGGTTTGCTGTATCCCTTCACATTCTTATTGACGATGAAACACAGAAATTGCATCGGAATTAAATACAAAAGGCACAATGCCGACTTAAGCACAAGAAGACTGACTCTTCTTACTGTCTATGCTTTGAACGATTCCTGTGACACTAGTTATAGATTCCGATGCTTCACTTCAGGTTTACTGTATTCCTTGGACCTTCTTATTGACGATGAAACACAGAAATTGCATCGGAATTAAATGCAAAAGGCACAATGCCGACTTAAGTACAAGAAGACTGACTCTTCTATTGTCTATGGTTTGAACCATACCTGTGAAACTAGTTATAGATTCCGATGCTTCACTTCAGGTTTACTGGATCCCTTGGACCTTCTTATTGACGATGAAACACAGAAATTGCATCGGAATTAAATACAAAAGGCACAATGCCGACATAAGTACATGAAGACCGACTCTTCCTACTGACTATGTTGTGACCATTCCTGTGACACTAGTTATAGATTCCGATGCTTAACTCCATGTTTACTGTATCCCTTGGACCTTCTTAATCTCGATGAAACACAGAAATTGCAACTGAATTAAATAGAAAAGGCACAATGCCAACTTAAGTACAAGAAGACTGACTCTTATTACTGACTATGTTTTGAACCATTGCTGTGACACTAGTTATAGATTCCGATGCTTCACTTGAGGTTTACTGTATTCCTTGGACCTTCTTATTGACCATGAAACACAGAAATTGCATCGGAATTAAATACAAAAGGCACAATGCCGACGTATGTACAAGAAAACTGACTCATCTTACTGTCTATGTTTTGAACCATTCCTCTGACACTAGTTATTGATTCCGATGCTTCACTTGAGGTTTACTGTATCACTCTGACCTTCTTATTGACGATGAAACACAGAAACTGCATCGGAATTAAATACAAAAGGCACAATGCCGACTTATGTACAAGAAAACTGACTCATCTTACTGTCTATGTTTTGAACCATTCCTGTGACACTAGTTATAGATTCTGATGCTTGACTTCAGTTTTTCTGTATCCCTTGGACCTTCTTATTGGCGATGAAACACAGAAATTGCATCGGAATTAAATACAAAAGGTACAATGCCGACTTAAGGACAAGAAGACTGACTCTTCTTACTGACTATGTTTTGAACCATTCCTGTGACACTAGCTATAGATTCCGATGCTTCACTTCAGGTTTACTGTATCCCTCTGACTTTCTTATTGACGATGAAACAGAGAAATGGCAACGGAATTAAATACAAAAGGCACAATGCCGACTTAAGTACAAAAAGACTGACTCTTCCTACTGTCTAGGTTTTGAACCATTCCTGTGAAACTAGTTACAGATTCCGATGCTTCACTTGAGGTTTACTGTATCCCTTGGACCTTCTTATTGACTATGAATCATAGAAATTGCATCGGAATTAAACACAAAAGGCACAAGGGAGACTTAGGTACATAAAGACTGACTCTTCATACTGACTATGTTTTGAACCATTCCTGTGACATTAGTTATAGATTCCGATGCTTCACTTCAGGTTTACTCTATCCCTCTGACATTCTTATTGACGATGAAACACAGAAATTGCATCGGAATGAAATAGAAACGCCACAATGCCTACTTAAGTACAAGAAGTCTGACTCTTCTTACTGGCTATGTTTATAACCATGCCTGTGACACTAGTAATAGATTCCGATGCTTGACTTCAGTTTTATTGTATCCCTCTGACCTTCATATTGACGATGAAACACAGAAATTGCATCGGAATTAAATACGAAAGGCACAATGCCGACTTAAGTACAAGAAGACTGACTCTTCTTACTGACTATGTTTTGAACCATTCCTGTGACACTAGTTATAGATTCCGATGCTTCACTTCAGGTTTACTGTATCCATCTAACCTTCTTATTGACGATGAAACACAGAAATTGCATCGGAATGAAATACAAAAGGCACAATGCCAACTTGAATACAAGAAGACTGACTCTTCTATTGTCTATGGTTTGAACCATTCCTGTGACACTACTTATAGATTCCGGTGCTTCACTTCAGGTTTACTGGATCCCTTGGACCTTCTTATTGACGATGAAACACAGATATTGCATCGGAATTAAATACAAAAGGCACAATGCCGACATAAGTACATGAAGACCGACTCTTCCTACTGACTTTGTTGTGAACCATTCCTGTGACACTAGTTATAGATTCCGATGCTTCACTTCAGGTTTACTGTATCCATCTGACCTTCTTATTGACGATGAAACACAGAAATTGCATCGGAATTAAATACAAAAGGCACAATGCCATTTAAGAACAAGAAGACTGACTCGTATTAGTGACTATGTTTTGAACCATTCCTGTGACACTAGTTATAGATTCCGATGCTTCACTTCAGGTTTACTTATCCCTCTGACAATACTGCCGATAAAACACAGAAATTGCATCGGAATTAAATAAAAAAGGCACAATGCCAACTTAGCGACAAGAAGACTGACTGTTCTTACTGACTATGTTTTGAACCATTCCTGTGACACTAGTTATAGATTGCGATGCTTAACTTCAGGTTTACTGTATCCCTTGACCTTCTTATTGACGATGAAACACAGAAATTGCATCGGATTTAAATACAAAAGGCACAATGCCGACTTAAGCACAAGAAGACTGACTCTTCTTACTGTCTATGCTTTGAACCATTCCTGTGACACTAGTTACAGATTCCGATGCTTCACTTCAGGTTTACTGTATCCCTCTGACCTTCTTATTGACGATGAAACACAGAAATTGCATCGGAATTAAATAGAAACGCCACAGTGCCTACTTAAGTACAAGAAGACTGACTCTTCTTACTGGCTATGATTTGAACCATCCTGTGACACTAGTTATATATTCCGATGCTTAACTCCATGTTTACTTTATCCCTTGGACCTTCTTATTGACGATGAATCACAGAAATTGCAACTGAATTAAATAGAAAAGGCACAATGCCGACTTAAGTACAAGAAGACTGACTCTTATTACTGACTATGATTTGAACCATTCCTGTGACACTAGTTATAGATTCCGATGCTTCACTTGAGGTTTACTGTATCCCTTGGACCTTCTTATTGACGATGAAACACGGAAATTGCATCGGAATTCAACACAAAAGGCACAATGCCGACTTAAGTACAAGAAGACTGACTCTTCTTACTGACTATGCTTTGAACCATTCCTGTGACACTAGGTATAGATTCTGATGCTTCACTTCAGGTTTACTGTACCCCTCTGACCTTCTTATTGACGATGAAACTCAAAAATTGCATCGGAATTAAATACAAAGGGCACAATGCCGACTTAAGTACAAGAAGCCTGGCTCTTTTTACTGACTATGTTTTGAACCATTCCTGTGACACTAGTAATATTTTCGGATGCTTGACTTCAGGTTTACTGTATCCCTCTGACCTTCTTATTGACGATGAAACACAGAATTTGCATCCGAATTAAATAGAAAAAGCACAATGCCGACTTAAGTACAAGACGACTGACTTTTCTTACTGTCTATGTTTTGAACCATTCCTGTGACACTAGTTATAGAATCCGATGCTTCACTTCAGGTTTACTGTATCCCTAGGACCTTCTTGTTGACGATGAAACACAGAAATTGCATCGGAATTAAATACAAAAGGCACAATGCCGACTTAAGTACAAGAAACTGACTCTTCTTACTGACTAAGCTTTGAACCATTCCTGTGACACTAGTTATAGATCCCGATGCTTCACTTCAGGTTTACTCTATCCCTCTGACCTTCGTATTGACGATGAAACACAGAAATTGCATCGGAATTAAATAGAAACGCCACAATGCCTACTTAAGTACAAGAAGAATGACTCTTCTTACTGGCTATGTTTATAACCATTCCTGTGACACTAGTTATAGATTCCGATGCTTGACTTCAGTTTTACTGTATCCCTCTGACCTTCATATTAACGATGAAACACAGAAATTGCATCGGAATCAAATACGAAAGGCACAATGCCGACTTAAGTACAGGAAGACTGACCCTTCTTACTGACTATGTTTTGAACCATTCCTGTGACACTAGTTAAAGATTGCGATGCTTCACTTCAGGTTTGCTGTATCCCTTCACATTCTTATTGACGATGAAACACAGAAATTGCATCGGAATTAAATACAAAAGGCACAATGCCGACTTAAGCACAAGAAGACTGACTCTTCTTACTGTCTATGCTTTGAACGATTCCTGTGACACTAGTTATAGATTCCGATGCTTCACTTCAGGTTTACTGTATTCCTTGGACCTTCTTATTGACGATGAAACACAGAAATTGCATCGGAATTAAATGCAAAAGGCACAATGCCGACTTAAGTACAAGAAGACTGACTCTTCTATTGTCTATGGTTTGAACCATACCTGTGAAACTAGTTATAGATTCCGATGCTTCACTTCAGGTTTACTGGATCCCTTGGACCTTCTTATTGACGATGAAACACAGAAATTGCATCGGAAGTAAATACAAAAGGCACAATGCCGACATAAGTACATGAAGACCGACTCTTCCTACTGACTATGTTGTGACCATTCCTGTGACACTAGTTATAGATTCCGATGCTTAACTCCATGTTTACTGTATCCCTTGGACCTTCTTAATCTCGATGAAACACAGAAATTGCAACTGAATTAAATAGAAAAGGCACAATGCCAACTTAAGTACAAGAAGACTGACTCTTATTACTGACTATGTTTTGAACCATTGCTGTGACACTAGTTATAGATTCCGATGCTTCACTTGAGGTTTACTGTATTCCTTGGACCTTCTTATTGACGATGAAACAAGAAATTGCATCGGAATTAAACACAAAAGGCACAATGCCGACTTAAGTACAAGAAGACTGACTCATCTTACTGTCTATGTTTTGAACCATTCCTGTGACACTAGCTATAGATTCCGATGCTTCACTTCAGGTTTACTGTATCCCTCTGACTTTCTTATTGACGATGAAACAGAGAAATGGCAACGGAATTAAATACAAAAGGCACAACGCCGACATAAGTACAAGAAGACTGACTCTTCCTACTGTCTAGGTTTTGAACCATTCCCGTGAAACTAGTTATAGATTCCGATGCTTCACTTGAGGTTTACTGTATCCCTTGGACCTTCTTATTGACTATGAATCATAGAAATTGCATCGGAATTAAACACAAAAGGCACAAGGGAGAGTTAGGTACATAAAGACTGACTCTTCATACTGACTATGTTTTGAACCATTCCTGTGACATTAGTTATAGATTCCGATGCATCACATCAGGTTTACAGTATCCCTCTGACCTTCATATTGACGATGAAACACAGAAATTGAATCGGAATTAAATACGAAAGGCACAATGCCGACTTAAGTACAAGAAGACTGACTCTTCTTACTGACTATGTTTTGAACCATTCCTGTGACACTAGTTATAGATTCCGATGCTTGACTTCAGTTTTTCTGTATCCCTTGGACCTTCTTATTGACGATGAAACGCAGAAATTGCATCGGAATTAAATACAAAAGGCACAATGCCGACTTAAGTACAAGAAGACTGACTCTTCTTACTGACTATGTTTGAACCATTCCTGTGACACTAGTTATAGATTGCGATGCTGCATTTCAGGTTTACTGTATCCCTCTGACCTTCTTATTGACGATGAAACACAGAAATTGCATCGGAATTATATACAAAAGGCACAATGCCGACTTAAGTACAAGAAGACTGACTCTTCTTACTGGCTATGTTTTGAACCATTCCTGTGAAACTAGTTATAGATTCCGATGCTTGACTTCAGTTTTTCTGTATCCCTTGCACCTTCTTATTGAGGATGAAACACAGATTATTCATCGGAATTAAATACAAAAGGCACAATGCCGACTTAAGGACAAGATGACTGACTCTTCTTATTGACTATGTTTTGAACCATTCCTGTGACACTAGTTATAGATTCCGATGGTTCACTTGAGGTTTACTGTATCCCTTGGACCTTCTTATTGACGATGAAACACAGAAATTGCGTCGGATGTTAATACCAAAGGAACAATGCCGACTTAAGTACATGAAGACCGACTCTTCCTACTGACTATGCTTTGAACCATTCCTGTGACACTAGTTATAGATTCCTATGCTTCACTTGAGGTTTACTGTATCCCTTGGACCTTCTTATTGACGATGAAACACAGAAATTGCATCGGAATTAAATACAAAAGGCACAATGCCGACATAAGTACAAGAAAACTGACTCATCTTACTGTCTATGTTTTGAACCATTCCTGTGGCACTAGTTATAGATTCCGATGCTTCACTTCAGGTTTACTGTATCCCTTGGACCTTCTTATTGACGATGAAACACAGAAATTGCATCGGAATTAAACACAAAAGGCACAATGCCGACTTAAGTACAAGAAGACTGACTCTTCTTACTGACTATGCTTTGAACCATTCCTGTGACACTAGGTATAGATTCCGATGCTTCACTTTAGGTTTACTGTACCCCTCTGACATTCTTATTGACGATGAAACTCAAAAATTGCTTCGGAATTAAATACAAAGGGCACAATGCCGACTTAAGTACAAGAAGACTGACTCTTCTTACTGACTAAGCTTTGAACCATTCCTGTGACACTAGTTATAGATCCCGATGCTTCACTTCAGGTTTACTCTATCCCTCTGACCTTCTTATTGACGATGAAACACAGAAATTGCATCGGAATGAAATAGAAACGCCACAATGCCTACTTAAGTACAAATAGACTGACTCTTCTTACTGGCTATGTTTATAACCATTCCTGTGACACTAGTAATACATTCCGATGCTTGACTTCAGTTTTATTGTATCCCTCTGACCTTCATATTGACGATGAAACACAGAAATTGCATCGGAATTAAATACGAAAGGCACAATGCCGACTTAAGTACAAGAAGACTGACTCTTCTTACTGACTATGTTTTGAACCATTCCTGTGACACTAGTTATAGATTGCGATGCTTCACTTCAGGTTTACTGTATCCCTTGACATTCTTATTGACGATGAAACACAGATATTGCATCGGAATTAAATACAAAAGGCACAATGCCGACTTAAGCACAAGAAGACTGACTCTTCTTACTGTCTATGCTTTGAACGATTCCTGTGACACTAGTTATAGATTCCGATGCTTCACTTCAGGTTTACTGTATTCCTTGGACCTTCTTATTGACGATGAAACACAGAAATTGCATCGGAATTAAATGCAAAAGGCACAATGCCGACTTAAGTACAAGAAGACTGACTCTTCTATTGTCTATGGTTTGAACCATACCTGTGAAACTAGTTATAGATTCCGATGCTTCACTTCAGGTTTACTGGATCCCTTGGACCTTCTTATTGACGATGAAACACAGAAATTGCATCGGAAGTAAATACAAAAGGCACAATGCCGACATAAGTACATGAAGACCGACTCTTCCTACTGACTATGTTGTGACCATTCCTGTGACACTAGTTATAGATTCCGATGCTTAACTCCATGTTTACTGTATCCCTTGGACCTTCTTAATCTCGATGAAACACAGAAATGGCAACTGAATTAAATAGAAAAGGCACAATGCCACCTTAAGTACAAGAAGACTGACTCTTATTACTGACTATGTTTTGAACCATTGCTGTGACACTAGTTATAGATTCCGATGCTTCACTTGAGGTTTACTGTATTCCTTGGACCTTCTTATTGACGATGAAACAAGAAATTGCATCGGAATTAAACACAAAAGGCACAATGCCGACTTAAGTACAAGAAGACTGACTCATCTTACTGTCTATGTTTTGAACCATTCCTGTGACACTAGCTATAGATTCCGATGCTTCACTTCAGGTTTACTGTATCCCTCTGACTTTCTTATTGACGATGAAACAGAGAAATGGCAACGGAATTAAATACAAAAGGCACAACGCCGACATAAGTACAAGAAGACTGACTCTTCCTACTGTCTAGGTTTTGAACCATTCCTGTGAAACTAGTTATAGATTCCGATGCTTCACTTGAGGTTTACTGTATCCCTTGGACCTTCTTATTGACTATGAATCATAGAAATTGCATCGGAATTAAACACAAAAGGCACAAGGGAGACTTAGGTACATAAAGACTGACTCTTCATACTGACTATGTTTTGAACCATTCCTGTGACATTAGTTATAGATTCCGATGCATCACATCAGGTTTACAGTATCCCTCTGACCTTCATATTGACGATGAAACACAGAAATTGAATCGGAATTAAATACGAAAGGCACAATGCCGACTTAAGTACAAGAAGACTGACTCTTCTTACTGACTATGTTTTGAACCATTCCTGTGACACTAGTTATAGATTCCGATGCTTGACTTCAGTTTTTCTGTATCCCTTGGACCTTCTTATTGACGATGAAACGCAGAAATTGCATCGGAATTAAATACAAAAGGCACAATGCCGACTTAAGTACAAGAAGACTGACTCTTCTTACTGACTATGTTTGAACCATTCCTGTGACACTAGTTATAGATTGCGATGCTGCATTTCAGGTTTACTGTATCCCTCTGACCTTCTTATTGACGATGAAACACAGAAATTGCATCGGAATTATATACAAAAGGCACAATGCCGACTTAAGTACAAGAAGACTGACTCTTCTTACTGGCTATGTTTTGAACCATTCCTGTGAAACTAGTTATAGATTCCGATGCTTGACTTCAGTTTTTCTGTATCCCTTGCACCTTCTTATTGAGGATGAAACACAGATTATTCATCGGAATTAAATACAAAAGGCACAATGCCGACTTAAGGACAAGATGACTGACTCTTCTTATTGACTATGTTTTGAACCATTCCTGTGACACTAGTTATAGATTCCGATGGTTCACTTGAGGTTTACTGTATCCCTTGGACCTTCTTATTGACGATGAAACACAGAAATTGCGTCGGATGTTAATACCAAAGGAACAATGCCGACTTAAGTACATGAAGACCGACTCTTCCTACTGACTATGCTTTGAACCATTCCTGTGACACTAGTTATAGATTCCTATGCTTCACTTGAGGTTTACTGTATCCCTTGGACCTTCTTATTGACGATGAAACACAGAAATTGCATCGGAATTAAATACAAAAGGCACAATGCCGACATAAGTACAAGAAAACTGACTCATCTTACTGTCTATGTTTTGAACCATTCCTGTGGCACTAGTTATAGATTCCGATGCTTCACTTCAGGTTTACTGTATCCCTTGGACCTTCTTATTGACGATGAAACACAGAAATTGCATCGGAATTAAACACAAAAGGCACAATGCCGACTTAAGTACAAGAAGACTGACTCTTCTTACTGACTATGCTTTGAACCATTCCTGTGACACTAGGTATAGATTCCGATGCTTCACTTTAGGTTTACTGTACCCCTCTGACCTTCTTATTGACGATGAAACTCAAAAATTGCTTCGGAATTAAATACAAAGGGCACAATGCCGACTTAAGTACAAGAAGACTGACTCTTCTTACTGACTAAGCTTTGAACCATTCCTGTGACACTAGTTATAGATCCCGATGCTTCACTTCAGGTTTACTCTATCCCTCTGACCTTCTTATTGACGATGAAACACAGAAATTGCATCGGAATGAAATAGAAACGCCACAATGCCTACTTAAGTACAAATAGACTGACTCTTCTTACTGGCTATGTTTATAACCATTCCTGTGACACTAGTAATACATTCCAATGCTTGACTTCAGTTTTATTGTATCCCTCTGACCTTCATATTGACGATGAAACACAGAAATTGCATCGGAATTAAATACGAAAGGCACAATGCCGACTTAAGTACAAGAAGACTGACTCTTCTTACTGACTATGTTTTGAACCATTCCTGTGACACTAGTTATAGATTGCGATGCTTCACTTCAGGTTTACTGTATCCCTTGACATTCTTATTGACGATGAAACACAGATATTGCATCGGAATTAAATACAAAAGGCACAATGCCGACTTAAGCACAAGAAGACTGACTCTTCTTACTGTCTATGTTTTGAACCATTCCTGTGACACTAGTTAAAGATTCCGATGCTTCACTTCAGGTTTACTGTATTCCTTGGACCTTCTTATTGACGATGAAACACAGAAATTGCATCGGAATGAAATACAAAAGGCACAATGCCAACTTGAATACAAGGAGACTGACTCTTCTATTGTCTATGGTTTGAACCATTCCTGTGACCCTACTTATAGATTCCGATGCTTCACTTCAGGTTTACTGGATCCCTTGGACCTTCTTATTGACGATGAAACACAGAAATTGCATCGGAATTAAATACAAAAGGCACAATGCCGACATAAGTACATGAAGACCGACTCTTCCTACTGACTTTGTTGTGAACCATTCCTGTGACACTAGTTATAGATTCCGATGCTTCACTTCAGGTTTATTGTACCCATCTGACCTTCTTATTGACGATGAAACACAGAAATTGCATCGGAATTAAATACAAAAGGCACAATGCCATTTAAGAACAAGAAGACTGACTCGAATTAGTGACTATGTTTTGAACCATTCCTGTGACACTAGTTATAGATTCCGATGCTTCACTTCAGGTTTACTTATCCCTCTGACAATACTGCCGATAAAACACAGAAATTGCATCGGAATTAAATAAAAAAGGCACAATGCCAACTTAGCGACAAGAAGACTGACTGTTCATACTGACTATGTTTTGAACCATTCCTGTGACACTAGTTATAGATTGCGATGCTTAACTTCAGGTTTACTGTATCCCTTGACCTTCTTATTGACGATGAAACACAGAAATTGCATCGGATTTAAATACAAAAGGCACAATGCCGACTTAAGCACAAGAAGACTGACTCTTCTTACTGTCTATGCTTTGAACCATTCCTGTGACACTAGTTACAGATTCCGATGCTTCACTTCAGGTTTACTGTAACCCTCTGACCTTCTTATTGACGATGAAACTCAAAAATTGCATCGGAATTAAATACAAAGGGTACAATGCCGACTTAAGTACAAGAAGACTGACTCTTTTTACTGACTATGTTTTGAACCATTCCTGTGACACTAGTTATATTTTCGGATGCTTGACTTCAGGTTTACTGTATCCCTCTGACCTTCTTATTGACGATGAAACACAGAATTTGCATCCGAATTAAATAGAAAAAGCACAATGCCGACTTAAGTACAAGACGACTGACTTTTCTTACTGTCTATGTTTTGAACCATTCCTGTGACACTAGTTATAGAATCCGATGCTTCACTTCAGGTTTACTGTATCCCTAGGACCTTCTTATTGACGATGAAACACAGAAATTGCATCGGAATTAAATACAAAAGGCACAATGCCGACTTACGTACAAGAAACTGACTCTTTTTACTGACTAAGCTTTGAACCATTCCTGTGACACTAGTTATAGATCCCGATGCTTCACTTCAGGTTTACTCTATCCCTCTGACCTTCGTATTGACGATGAAACACAGAAATTGCATCGGAATTAAATAGAAACGCCACAATGCCTACTTAAGTACAAGAAGAATGACTCTTCTTACTGGCTATGTTTATAACCATTCCTGTGACACTAGTTATAGATTCCGATGCTTGACTTCAGTTTTACTGTATCCCTCTGACCTTCATATTAACGATGAAACACAGAAATTGCATCGGAATCAAATACGAAAGGCACAATGCCGACTTAAGTACAGGAAGACTGACCCTTCTTACTGACTATGTTTTGAACCATTCCTGTGACACTAGTTATAGATTGCGATGCTTCACTTCAGGTTTGCTGTATCCCTTCACATTCTTATTGACGATGAAACACAGAAATTGCATCGGAATTAAATACAAAAGGCACAATGCCGACTTAAGCACAAGAAGACTGACTCTTCTTACTGTCTATGCTTTGAACGATTCCTGTGACACTAGTTATAGATTCCGATGCTTCACTTCAGGTTTACTGTATTCCTTGGACCTTCTTATTGACGATGAAACACAGAAATTGCATCGGAATTAAATGCAAAAGGCACAATGCCGACTTAAGTACAAGAAGACTGACTCTTCTATTGTCTATGGTTTGAACCATACCTGTGAAACTAGTTATAGATTCCGATGCTTCACTTCAGGTTTACTGGATCCCTTGGACCTTCTTATTGACGATGAAACACAGAAATTGCATCGGAATTAAATACAAAAGGCACAATGCCGACATAAGTACATGAAGACCGACTCTTCCTACTGACTATGTTGTGACCATTCCTGTGACACTAGTTATAGATTCCGATGCTTAACTCCATGTTTACTGTATCCCTTGGACCTTCTTAATCTCGATGAAACACAGAAATTGCAACTGAATTAATTAGAAAAGGCACAATGCCAACTTAAGTACAAGAAGACTGACTCTTATTACTGACTATGTTTTGAACCATTGCTGTGACACTAGTTATAGATTCCGATGCTTCACTTGAGGTTTACTGTATTCCTTGGACCTTCTTATTGACGATGAAACAAGAAATTGCATCGGAATTAAACACAAAAGGCACAATGCCGACTTAAGTACAAGAAGACTGACTCATCTTACTGTCTATGTTTTGAACCATTCCTGTGACACTAGTTATAGATTCCGATGCTTCACTTTAGGATTACTGTATCCCTTGGACCTTCTTATTGACGATGAAACACAGAAATTGCATCGGAATTAAATACAAAAGGCACAATGCCGACGTATGTACAAGAAAACTGACTCATCTTACTGTCTATGTTTTGAACCATTCCTGTGACACTAGTTATAGATTCCGATGCTTCACTTGAGGTTTACTGTATCACTCTGACCTTCTTATTGACGATGAAACACAGAAACTGCATCGGAATTAAATACAAAAGGCACAATGCCGACTTATGTACAAGAAAACTGACTCATCTTACTGTCTATGTTTTGAACCATTCCTGTGACACTAGTTATAGATTCTGATGCTTGACTTCAGTTTTTCTGTATCCCTTGGACCTTCTTATTGGCGATGAAACACAGAAATTGCATCGGAATTAAATACAAAAGGTACAATGCCGACTTAAGGACAAGAAGACTGACTCTTCTTACTGACTATGCTTTGAACCATTCCTGTGACACTAGCTATAGATTCCGATGCTTCACTTCAGGTTTACTGTATCCCTCTGACTTTCTTATTGACGATGAAACAGAGAAATGGCAACGGAATTAAATACAAAAGGCACAATGCCGACTTAAGTACAAGAAGACTGACTCTTCCTACTGTCTAGGTTTTGAACCATTCCTGTGAAACTAGTTATAGATTCCGATGCTTCACTTGAGGTTTACTGTATCCGTTGGACCTTCTTATTGACTATGAATCATAGACATTGCATCGGAATTAAACACAAAAGGCACAAGGGAGACTTAGGTACATAAAGACTGACTCTTCATACTGACTATGTTTTGAACCATTCCTGTGACATTAGTTATAGATTCCGATGCTTCACTTCAGGTTTACTGTATCCCTCTGACCTTCATATTGACGATGAAACACAGAAATTGCATCGGAATTAAATACGAAAGGCACAATGCCGACTTAAGTACAAGAAGACTGACTTTTCTTACTGACTATGTTTTGAACCATTCCTGTGACACTAGTTATGGATTCCGATGCTTGACTTCAGTTTTTCTGTATCCCTTGGACCTTCTTATTGACGATGAAACGCAGAAATTGCATCGGAATTAAATACAAAAGGCACAATGCCGACTTAAGTACAAGAAGACTGACTCTTCTTACTGACTATGTTTGAACCATTCCTGTGACACTAGTTATAGATTGCGATGCTTCATTTCAGGTTTACTGTATCCCTCTGACCTTCTTATTGACGATGAAACACAGAAATTGCATCGGAATTATATACAAAAGGCACAATGCCGACTTAAGTACAAGAAGACTGACTCTTCTTACTGGCTATGTTTTGAACCATTCCTGTGAAACTAGTTATAGATTCCGATGCTTGACTTCAGTTTTTCTGTATCCCTTGCACCTTCTTATTGAGGATGAAACACAGAATATTCATCGGAATTAAATACAAAAGGCACAATGCCGACTTAAGGACAAGATGACTGACTCGTCTTATTGACTATTCTTTGAACCATTCCTGTGACACTAGTTATAGCTTCCGATGGTTCACTTGAGGTTTACTGTATCCCTTGGACCTTCTTATTGACGATGAAACACAGAAATTGCGTCGGATGTTAATACAAAAGGCACAATGCCGACTTAAGTACATGAAGACCGACTCTTCCTACTGACTATGTTTTGAACCATTCCTGTGACACTAGTTATAGATTCCGATGCTTCACTTCAGGTTTACTGTATCCCTTGGACCTTCTTATTGACGATGAAACACAGAAATTGCATCGGAATTAAACACAAAAGGCACAATGCCGACTTAAGTACAAGAAGACTGACTCTTCTTACTGACTATGTTTTGAACCATTCCTGTGACACTAGGTATAGATTCCGATGCTTCACTTTAGGTTTACTGTACCCCTCGGACCTTCTTATTGACGATGAAACTCAAAAATTGCATCGGAATTAAATACAAAGGGCACAATGCCGACTTAAGTGCAAGAAGACTGACTCTTCTTACTGACTAAGCTTTGAACCATTCCTGTGACACTAGTTATAGATCCCGATGCTTCACTTCAGGTTTACTCTATCCCTCTGACCTTCTTATTGACGATGAAACACAGAAATTGCATCGGAATGAAATAGAAACGCCACAATGCCTACTTAAGTACAAGAAGACTGACTCTTCTTACTGGCTATGTTTATAACCATTCCTGTGACACTAGTAATAGATTCCGATGCTTGACTTCAGTTTTATTGTATCCCTCTGACCTTCATATTAACGATGAAACACAGAAATTGGATCGGAATTAAATACGAAAGGCACAATGCCGACTTAAGTACAAGAAGACTGACTCTTCTTACTGACTATGTTTTGAACCATTCCTGTGACACTAGTTATAGATTGCGATGTTTCACTTCAGGTATACTGTATTCCTTGGACCTTCTTATTGACGATGAAACACAGAAATTGCATCGGAATTAAATACAAAAGGCACAATGCCAACTTAAATACACGAAGACTGACTCTTCTATTGTCTATGGTTTGAACCATTCCTGTGACACTACTTATAGATTCCGATGCTTCACTTCAGGTTTACTGGATCCCTTGGACCTTCTTATTGACGATGAAACACAGAAATTGCATCGGAATTAAATACAAAAGGCACAATGTCGACATAAGTACATGAAGACCGACTCTTCCTACTGACTTTGTTGTGAACCATTCCTGTGACACTAGTTATAGATTCCGATGCTTCACTTCAGGTTTACTGTATCCATCTGACCTTCTTATTGACGATGAAACACAGAAATTGCATCGGAATTAAATACAAAAGGCACAATGCCATTTAAGAACAAGAAGACTGACTCGTATTAGTGACTATGTTTTGAACCATTCCTGTGACACTAGTTATAGATTCCGATGCTTCACTTCAGGTTTACTTATCCCTCTGACAATACTGCCGATAAAACACAGAAATTGCATCGGAATTAAATAAAAAAGGCACAATGCCAACTTAGCGACAAGAAGACTGACTGTTCTTACTGACTATGTTTTGAACCATTCCTGTGACACTAGTTATAGATTGCGATGCTTAACTTCAGGTTTACTGTATCCCTTGACCTTCTTATTGACGATGAAACACAGAAATTGCATCGGATTTAAGTACAAAAGGCACAATGCCGACTTAAGCACAAGAAGACTGACTCTTCTTACTGTCTATGCTTTGAACCATTCCTGTGACACTAGTTACAGATTCCGATGCATCACTTCAGGTTTACTGTATCCCTCTGACCTTCTTATTGACGATGAAACACAGAAATTGCATCGGAATTAAATAGAAACGCCACAATGCCGACTTAAGTACAAGAAGACAGACTCTTCTTACTGACTAAGCTTTGAACCATTCCTGTGACACTAGTTATAGATCCCGATGCTTCACTTCAGGTTTACTCTATCCCTCTGACCTTCTTATTGACGATGAAACACAGAAATTGCATCGGAATGAAATAGAAACGCCACAATGCCTACTTAAGTACAAGAAGACTGACTCTTCTTACTGGCTATGTTTATAACCATTCCTGTGACACTAGTAATAGATTCCGATGCTTGACTTCAGATTTATTGTATCCCTCTGACCTTCATATTGACGATGAAACACAGAAATTGCATCGGAATTAAATACGAAAGGCACAATGCCGACTTAAGTACATGAAGACTGACTCTTCTTACTGACTATGTTTTGAACCATTCCTGTGACACTAGTTATAGATTGCGATGCTTCACTTCAGGTTTACTGTATCCCTTGACATTCTTATTGACGATGAAACACAGATATTGCATCGGAATTAAATACAAAAGGCACAATGCCGACTTAAGCACAAGAAGACTGACTCTTCTTACTGTCTATGCTTTGAACCATTCCTGTGACACTAGTTCAAGATTCCGATTCTTCACTTCAGGTTTACTGTATTCCTTGGACCTTCTTATTGACGATGAAACACAGATATTGCATCGGAATTAAATACAAAAGGCACAATGCCGACTTAAGCACAAGAAGACTGACTCTTCTTACTGTCTATGCTTTGAACCATTCCTGTGACACTAGTTCAAGATTCCGATGCTTCACTTCAGGTTTACTGTATCCCTCTGACCTTCTTATTGACGATGAAACACAGAAATTGCATCGGAATTAAATAGAGACGCCACAGTGCCTACTTAAGTACAAGAAGACTGACTCTTCTTACTGGCGATGATTTGAACCATTCCTGTGACACTAGTTATAGATTCCGATGCTTAACTCCATGTTTACTGTATCCCTTGGACCTTCTTATTGTCGATGAAACACAGAAATTGCAACTGAATTAAATAGAAATGGCACAATGCCGACTTAAGTACAAGAAGACTGACTATTATTACTGACTATGATTTGAACCATTCCTGTGACACTAGTTATAGATTCCGATGCTTCACTTGAGGTTTACTGTATCCCTTGGACCTTCTTATTGACGATGAAACACGGAAATTGCATCGGAATTCAACACAAAAGGCACAATGCCGACTTAAGTACAAGAAGACTGACTCTTCTTACTGACTATGCTTTGAACCATTCCTGTGACACTAGGTATGGATTCTGATGCTTCACTTCAGGTTTACTGTACCCCTGTGACCTTCTTATTGACGATGAAACTCAAAAATTGCATCGGAATTAAATACAAAGGGCACAATGCCGACTTAAGTACAAGAAGACTGACTCATTTTACTGACTATGTTTTGAGCCATTCCTGTGACACTAGTTATATTTTCGGATGCTTGACTTCAGGTTCACTTTATCCCTCTGACCTTCTTATTGACGATGAAACACAGAATTTGCATCCGAATTAAATAGAAAAAGCACAATGCCGATAAGTACAAGACGACTGACTTTTCTTACTGTCTATGTTTTGAACCATTCCTGTGACACTAGTTATAGAATCCGATGCTTCACTTCAGGTTTACTGTATCCCTAGGACCTTCTTATTGACGATGAAACACAGAAATTGCATCGGAATTAAATACAAAAGGCACAATGCCGACTTAAGTACAAGAAACTGACTCTTCTTACTGACTAAGCTTTGAACCATTCCTGTGACACTAGTTATAGATCCCGATGCTTCACTTCAGGTTTACTCTATCCCTCTGACCTTCGTATTGACGATGAAACACAGAAATTGCATCGGAATTAAATAGAAACGCCACAATGCCTACTTAAGTACAAGAAGAATGACTCTTCTTACTGGCTATGTTTATAACCATTCCTGTGACACTAGTTATAGATTCCGATGCTTGACTTCAGTTTTACTGTATCCCTCTGACCTTCATATTAACGATGAAACACAGAAATTGCATCGGAATCAAATACGAAAGGCACAATGCCAACTTAAGTACAGGAAGACTGACCCTTCTTACTGACAATGTTTTGAACCATTCCTGTGACACTAGTTATAGATTGTGATGCTTCACTTCAGGTTTGCTGTATCCCTTGACATTCTTATTGACGATGAAACACAGAAATTGCATCGGAATTAAATACAAAAGGCACAATGCCGACTTAAGCACAAGAAGACTGACTCTTCTTACTGTCTATGCTTTGAACGATTCCTGTGACACTAGTTATAGATTCCGATGATTCACTTCAGGTTTACTGTATTCCTTGGACCTTCTTATTGACGATGAAACACAGAAATTGCATCGGAATTAAATGCAAAAGGCACAATGCCGACTTAAGTACAAGAAGACTGACTCTTCTATTGTCTATGGTTTGAACCATACCTGTGAAAGTAGTTATAGATTCCGATGCTTCACTTCAGGTTTACTGGATCCCTTGGACCTTCTTATTGACGATGAAACACAGAAATTGCATCGGAATTAAATACAAAAGGCACAATGCCGACATAAGTACATGAAGACCGACTCTTCCTACTGACTATGTTGTGACCATTCCTGTGACACTAGTTATAGATTCCGATGCTTAACTCCATGTTTACTGTATCCCTTGGACCTTCTTATTCTCGATGAAACACAGAAATTGCAACTGAATTAAATAGAAAAGGCACAATGCCAACTTAAGTACAAGAAGACTGACTCTTATTACTGACTATGTTTTGAACCATTGCTGTGACACTAGTTATAGATTCCGATGCTTCAATTGAGGTTTACTGTATTCCTTGGACCTTCTTATTGACGATGAAACACAGAAATTGCATCGGAATTAAACACAAAAGGCACAATGCCGACTTAAGTACAAGAAGACTGACTCATCTTACTGTCTATGCTTTGAACCATTCCTGTGACACTAGTTATAGATTCCGATGCTTCACTTTAGGATTACTGTATCCCTTGGACCTTCTTATTGACGATGAAACACAGAAATTGCATCGGAATTAAATACAAAAGGCACAATGCCGACGTATGTACAAGAAAACTGACTCATCTTACTGTCTATGTTTTGAACCATTCCTGTGACACTAGTTATAGATTCCGATGCTTCACTTGAGGTTTACTGTATCACTCTGACCTTCTTATTGACGATGAAACACAGAAACTGCATCGGAATTAAATACAAAAGGCACAATGCCGACTTATGTACAAGAAAACTGACTCATCTTACTGTCTATGTTTTTAACCATTCCTGTGACACTAGTTATAGATTCTTTTGCTTGACTTCAGTTTTTCTGTATCCCTTGGACCTTCTTATTGGCGATGAAACACAGAAATTGCATCGGAATTAAATACAAAAGGTACAATGCCGACTTAAGGACAAGAAGACTGACTCTTCTTACTGACTATGTTTGAACCATTCCTGTGACACTAGCTATAGATTCCGATGCTTCACTTCAGGTTTACTGTATCCCTCTGACTTTCTTATTGACGATGAAACAGAGAAATGGCAACGGAATTAAATACAAAAGGCACAATGCCGACTTAAGTACAAGAAGACTGACTCTTCTTACTGACCATGTTTGAACCATTCCTGTGACACTAGTTATAGATTGCGATGCTTCATTTCAGGTTTACTGTATCCCTCTGACCTTCTTATTGACGATGAAACACAGAAATTGCATCGGAATTAAACACAAAAGGCACAAGGGAGACTTAGGTACATAAAGACTGACTCTTCATACTGACTATGTTTTGAACCATTCCTGTGACATTAGTTATAGATTCCGATGCTTCACTTCAGGTTTACTGTATCCCTCTGACCTTCATATTGACGATGAAAGACAGAAATTGCATCGCAATTAAATACGAAAGGCACAATGCCGACTTAAGTACAAGAAGACTGACTTTTCTTACTGACTATGTTTTGAACCATTCCTGTGACACTAGTTATAGATTCCGATGCTTGACTTCAGTTTTTCTGTATCCCTTGGACCTTCTTATTGACGATGAAACGCAGAAATTGCATCGGAATTAAATACAAAAGGCACAATGCCGACTTAAGTACAAGAAGACTGACTCTTCTTACTGACTATGTTTGAACCATTCCTGTGACACTAGTTATAGATTGCGATGCTTCATTTCAGGTTTACTGTATCCCTCTGACCTTCTTATTGACGATGAAACACAGAAATTGCATCGGAATTATATACAAAAGGCACAATGCCGACTTAAGTACAAGAAGACTGACTCTTCTTACTGGCTATGTTTTGAACCATTCCTGTGAAACTAGTTATAGATTCCGATGCTTGACTTCAGTTTTTCTGTATCCCTTGCACCTTCTTATTGAGGATGAAACACAGAATATTCATCGGAATTAAATACAAAAGGCACAATGCCGACTTAAGAACAAGATGACTGACTCTTCTTATTGACTATGTTTTGAACCATTCCTGTGACACTAGTTATAGATTCCGATGGTTCACTTGAGGTTTACTGTATCCCTTGGACCTTCTTATTGACGATGAAACACAGAAATTGCGTCGGATGTTAATACAAAAGGCACAATGCCGACTTAAGTACATGAAGACCGACTCTTCCTACTGACTATGCTTTGAACCATTCCTGTGACACTAGTTATAGATTCCTATGCTTCACTTGAGGTTTACTGTATCCCTTGGACCTTCTTATTGACGATGAAACACAGAAATTGCATCGGAATTAAATACAAAAGGCACAATGCCGACTTAAGTACAAGAAAACTGACTCATCTTACTGTCTATGCTTTGAACCATTCCTGTGGCACTAGTTATAGATTCCGATGCTTCACTTCAGGTTTACTGTATCCCTTGGACCTTCTTATTGACGATGAAACACAGAAATTGCATCGGAATTAAACACAAAAGGCACAATGCCGACTTAAGTACAAGAAGACTGACTCTTCTTACTGACTATGTTTTGAACCATTCCTGTGACACTAGTTATAGATTCCGATGCTTCACTTCAGGTTTACTGGATCCCTTGGACCTTCTTATTGACGATGAAACACAGAAATTGCATCGGAATTAAATACGAAAGGCACAATGCCGACTTAAGTACAAGAAGACTGACTCTTCTTACTGACTATGTTTTGAACCATTCCTGTGACACTAGTTATAGATTGCGATGCTTCACTTTAGGATTACTGTATCCCTTGGACCTTCTTATTGACGATGAAACACAGAAATTGCATCGGAATTAAATACAAAAGGCACAATGCCGACGTATGTACAAGAAAACTGACTCATCTTACTGTCTATGTTTTGAACCATTCCTGCGACACTAGTTATAGATTCCGATGCTTCACTTGAGGTTTACTGTATCACTCTGACCTTCTTATTGACGATGAAACACAGAAACTGCATCGGAATTAAATACAAAAGGCACAATGCCGACTTATGTACAAGAAAACTGACTCATCTTACTGTCTATGTTTTTAACCATTCCTGTGACACTAGTTATAGATTCTTTTGCTTGACTTCAGTTTTTCTGTATCCCTTGGACCTTCTTATTGGCGATGAAACACAGAAATTGCATCGGAATTAAATACAAAAGGTACAATGCCGACTTAAGGACAAGAAGACTGACTCTTCTTACTGACTATGTTTGAACCATTCCTGTGACACTAGCTATAGATTCCGATGCTTCACTTCAGGTTTACTGTATCCCTCTGACTTTCTTATTGACGATGAAACAGAGAAATGGCAACGGAATTAAATACAAAAGGCACAATGCCGACTTAAGTACAAGAAGACTGACTCTTCTTACTGACCATGTTTGAACCATTCCTGTGACACTAGTTATAGATTGCGATGCTTCATTTCAGGTTTACTGTATCCCTCTGACCTTCTTATTGACGATGAAACACAGAAATTGCATCGGAATTAAACACAAAAGGCACAAGGGAGACTTAGGTACATAAAGACTGACTCTTCATACTGACTATGTTTTGAACCATTCCTGTGACATTAGTTATTGATTCCGATGCTTCACTTCAGGTTTACTGTATCCCTCTGACCTTCATATTGACGATGAAACACAGAAATTGCATCGGAATTAAATACGAAAGGCACAATGCCGACTTAAGTACAAGAAGACTGACTTTTCTTACTGACTATGTTTTGAACCATTCCTGTGACACTAGTTATAGATTCCGATGCTTGACTTCAGTTTTTCTGTATCCCTTGGACCTTCTTATTGACGATGAAACGCAGAAATTGCATCGGAATTAAATACAAAAGGCACAATGTCGACTTAAGTACAAGAAGACTGACTCTTCTTACTGACCATGTTTGAACCATTCCTGTGACACTAGTTATAGATTGCGATGCTTCATTTCAGGTTTACTGTATCCCTCTGACCTTCTTATTGACGATGAAACACAGAAATTGCATCGGAATTAAACACAAAAGGCACAAGGGAGACTTAGGTACATAAAGACTGACTCTTCATACTGACTATGTTTTGAACCATTCCTGTGACATTAGTTATAGATTCCGATGCTTCACTTCAGGTTTACTGTATCCCTCTGACCTTCATATTGACGATGAAACACAGAAATTGCATCGGAATTAAATACGAAAGGCACAATGCCGACTTAAGTACAAGAAGACTGACTTTTCTTACTGACTATGTTTTGAACCATTCCTGTGACACTAGTTATAGATTCCGATGCTTGACTTCAGTTTTTCTGTATCCCTTGGACCTTCTTATTGACAATGAAACGCAGAAATTGCATCGGAATTAAATACAAAAGGCACAATGCCGACTTAAGTACAAGAAGACTGACTCTTCTTACTGACTATGTTTGAACCATTCCTGTGACACTAGTTATAGATTCCTATGCTTCACTTGAGGTTTACTGTATCCCTTGGACCTTCTTATTGACGATGAAACACAGAAATTGCATCGGAATTAAATACAAAAGGCACAATGCCGACTTAAGTACAAGAAAACTGACTCATCTTACTGTCTATGCTTTGAACCATTCCTGTGGCACTAGTTATAGATTCCGATGCTTCACTTCAGGTTTACTGTATCCCTTGGACCTTCTTATTGACGATGAAACACAGAAATTGCATCGGAATTAAACACAAAAGGCACAATGCCGACTTAAGTACAAGAAGACTGACTCTTCTTACTGACTATGTTTTGAACCATTCCTGTGACACTAGTTATAGATTCCGATGCTTCACATCAGGTTTACTGGATCCCTTGGACCTTCTTATTGACGATGAAACACAGAAATTGCATCGGAATTAAATACGAAAGGCACAATGCCGACTTAAGTACAAGAAGACTGACTCTTCTTACTGACTATGTTTTGAACCATTCCTGTGACACTAGTTATAGATTGCGATGCTTCACTTTAGGATTACTGTATCCCTTGGATCTTCTTATTGACGATGAAACACAGAAATTGCATCGGAATTAAATACAAAAGGCACAATGCCGACGTATGTACAAGAAAACTGACTCATCTTACTGTCTATGTTTTGAACCATTCCTGTGACACTAGTTATAGATTCGGATGCTTCACTTGAGGTTTACTGTATCACTCTGACCTTCTTATTGACGATGAAACACAGAAACTGCATCGGAATTAAATACAAAAGGCACAATGCCGACTTATGTACAAGAAAACTGACTCATCTTACTGTCTATGTTTTTAACCATTCCTGTGACACTAGTTATAGATTCTTTTGCTTGACTTCAGTTTTTCTGTATCCCTTGGACCTTCTTATTGGCGATGAAACACAGAAATTGCATCGGAATTAAATACAAAAGGTACAATGCCGACTTAAGGACAAGAAGACTGACTCTTCTTACTGACTATGTTTGAACCATTCCGGTGACACTAGCTATAGATTCCGATGCTTCACTTCAGGTTTACTGTATCCCTCTGACTTTCTTATTGACGATGAAACAGAGAAATGGCAACGGAATTAAATACAAAAGGCACAATGCCGACTTAAGTACAAGAAGACTGACTCTTCTTACTGACCATGTTTGAACCATTCCTGTGACACTAGTTATAGATTGCGATGCTTCATTTCAGGTTTACTGTATCCCTCTGACCTTCTTATTGACGATGAAACACAGAAATTGCATCGGAATTAAACACAAAAGGCACAAGGGAGACTTAGGTACATAAAGACTGACTCTTCATACTGACTATGTTTTGAACCATTCCTGTGACATTAGTTATAGATTCCGATGCTTCACTTCAGGTTTACTGTATCCCTTGGACCTTCATATTGACGATGAAACACAGAAATTGCATCGGAATTAAATACGAAAGGCACAATGCCGACTTAAGTACAAGAAGACTGACTTTTCTTACTGACTATGTTTTGAACCATTCCTGTGACACTAGTTATAGATTCCGATGCTTGACTTCAGTTTTTCTGTATCCCTTGGACCTTCTTATTGACGATGAAACGCAGAAATTGCATCGGAATTAAATACAAAAGGCACAATGCCGACTTAAGTACAAGAAGACTGACTCTTCTTACTGACTATGTTTGAACCATTCCTGTGACACTAGTTATAGATTCCGATGCTTGACTTCAGTTTTACTGTATCCCTCTGACCTTCATATTAACGATGAAACACAGAAATTGCATCGGAATCAAATACGAAAGGCACAATGCCAACTTAAGTACAGGAAGACTGACCCTTCTTACTGACAATGTTTTGAACCATTCCTGTGACACTAGTTATAGATTGTGATGCTTCACTTCAGGTTTGCTGTATCCCTTGACATTCTTATTGACGATGAAACACAGAAATTGCATCGGAATTAAATACAAAAGGCACAATGCCGACTTAAGCACAAGAAGACTGACTCTTCTTACTGTCTATGCTTTGAACGATTCCTGTGACACTAGTTATAGATTCCGATGATTCACTTCAGGTTTACTGTATTCCTTGGACCTTCTTATTGACGATGAAACACAGAAATTGCATCGGAATTAAATGCAAAAGGCACAATGCCGACTTAAGTACAAGAAGACTGACTCTTCTATTGTCTATGGTTTGAACCATACCTGTGAAAGTAGTTATAGATTCCGATGCTTCACTTCAGGTTTACTGTATCCCTTGGACCTTCTTATTGACGATGAAACACAGAAATTGCATCGGAATTAAATACAAAAGGCACAATGCCGACTTAAGTACAAGAAAACTGACTCATCTTACTGTCTATGCTTTGAACCATTCCTGTGGCACTAGTTATAGATTCCGATGCTTCACATCAGGTTTACTGGATCCCTTGGACCTTCTTATTGACGATGAAACACAGAAATTGCATCGGAATTAAATACGAAAGGCACAATGCCGACTTAAGTACAAGAAGACTGACTCTTCTTACTGACTATGTTTTGAACCATTCCTGTGACACTAGTTATAGATTGCGATGCTTCACTTTAGGATTACTGTATCCCTTGGATCTTCTTATTGACGATGAAACACAGAAATTGCATCGGAATTAAATACAAAAGGCACAATGCCGACGTATGTACAAGAAAACTGACTCATCTTACTGTCTATGTTTTGAACCATTCCTGTGACACTAGTTATAGATTCCGATGCTTCACTTGAGGTTTACTGTATCACTCTGACCTTCTTATTGACGATGAAACACAGAAACTGCATCGGAATTAAATACAAAAGGCACAATGCCGACTTATGTACAAGAAAACTGACTCATCTTACTGTCTATGTTTTTAACCATTCCTGTGACACTAGTTATAGATTCTTTTGCTTGACTTCAGTTTTTCTGTATCCCTTGGACCTTCTTATTGGCGATGAAACACAGAAATTGCATCGGAATTAAATACAAAAGGCACAATGCCGACTTAAGGACAAGAAGACTGACTCTTCTTACTGACTATGTTTGAACCATTCCGGTGACACTAGCTATAGATTCCGATGCTTCACTTCAGGTTTACTGTATCCCTCTGACTTTCTTATTGACGATGAAACAGAGAAATGGCAACGGAATTAAATACAAAAGGCACAATGCCGACTTAAGTACAAGAAGACTGACTCTTCTTACTGACCATGTTTGAACCATTCCTGTGACACTAGTTATAGATTGCGATGCTTCATTTCAGGTTTACTGTATCCCTCTGACCTTCTTATTGACGATGAAACACAGAAATTGCATCGGAATTAAACACAAAAGGCACAAGGGAGACTTAGGTACATAAAGACTGACTCTTCATACTGACTATGTTTTGAACCATTCCTGTGACATTAGTTATAGATTCCGATGCTTCACTTCAGGTTTACTGTATCCCTCTGACCTTCATATTGACGATGAAACACAGAAATTGCATCGCAATTAAATACGAAAGGCACAATGCCGACTTAAGTACAAGAAGACTGACTTTTCTTACTGACTATGTTTTGAACCATTCCTGTGACACTAGTTATAGATTCCGATGCTTGACTTCAGTTTTTCTGTATCCCTTGGACCTTCTTATTGACGATGAAACGCAGAAATTGCATCGGAATTAAATACAAAAGGCACAATGCCGACTTAAGTACAAGAAGACTGACTCTTCTTACTGACTATGTTTGAACCATTCCTGTGACACTAGTTATAGATTGCGATGCTTCATTTCAGGTTTACTGTATCCCTCTGACCTTCTTATTGACGATGAAACACAGAAATTGCATCGGAATTATATACAAAAGGCACAATGCCGACTTAAGTACAAGAAGACTGACTCTTCTTACTGGCTATGTTTTGAACCATTCCTGTGAAACTAGTTATAGATTCCGATGCTTGACTTCAGTTTTTCTGTATCCCTTGCACCTTCTTATTGAGGATGAAACACAGAATATTCATCGGAATTAAATACAAAAGGCACAATGCCGACTTAAGAACAAGATGACTGACTCTTCTTATTGACTATGTTTTGAACCATTCCTGTGACACTAGTTATAGATTCCGATGGTTCACTTGAGGTTTACTGTATCCCTTGGACCTTCTTATTGACGATGAAACACAGAAATTGCGTCGGATGTTAATACAAAAGGCACAATGCCGACTTAAGTACATGAAGACCGACTCTTCCTACTGACTATGCTTTGAACCATTCCTGTGACACTAGTTATAGATTCCTATGCTTCACTTGAGGTTTACTGTATCCCTTGGACCTTCTTATTGACGATGAAACACAGAAATTGCATCGGAATTAAATACAAAAGGCACAATGCCGACTTAAGTACAAGAAAACTGACTCATCTTACTGTCTATGCTTTGAACCATTCCTGTGGCACTAGTTATAGATTCCGATGCTTCACTTCAGGTTTACTGTATCCCTTGGACCTTCTTATTGACGATGAAACACAGAAATTGCATCGGAATTAAACACAAAAGGCACAATGCCGACTTAAGTACAAGAAGACTGACTCTTCTTACTGACTATGTTTTGAACCATTCCTGTGACACTAGTTATAGATTCCGATGCTTCACTTCAGGTTTACTGGATCCCTTGGACCTTCTTATTGACGATGAAACACAGAAATTGCATCGGAATTAAATACGAAAGGCACAATGCCGACTTAAGTACAAGAAGACTGACTCTTCTTACTGACTATGTTTTGAACCATTCCTGTGACACTAGTTATAGATTGCGATGCTTCACTTTAGGATTACTGTATCCCTTGGACCTTCTTATTGACGATGAAACACAGAAATTGCATCGGAATTAAATACAAAAGGCACAATGCCGACGTATGTACAAGAAAACTGACTCATCTTACTGTCTATGTTTTGAACCATTCCTGCGACACTAGTTATAGATTCCGATGCTTCACTTGAGGTTTACTGTATCACTCTGACCTTCTTATTGACGATGAAACACAGAAACTGCATCGGAATTAAATACAAAAGGCACAATGCCGACTTATGTACAAGAAAACTGACTCATCTTACTGTCTATGTTTTTAACCATTCCTGTGACACTAGTTATAGATTCTTTTGCTTGACTTCAGTTTTTCTGTATCCCTTGGACCTTCTTATTGGCGATGAAACACAGAAATTGCATCGGAATTAAATACAAAAGGTACAATGCCGACTTAAGGACAAGAAGACTGACTCTTCTTACTGACTATGTTTGAACCATTCCTGTGACACTAGCTATAGATTCCGATGCTTCACTTCAGGTTTACTGTATCCCTCTGACTTTCTTATTGACGATGAAACAGAGAAATGGCAACGGAATTAAATACAAAAGGCACAATGCCGACTTAAGTACAAGAAGACTGACTCTTCTTACTGACTATGTTTGAACCATTCCTGTGACACTAGTTATAGATTGCGATGCTTCATTTCAGGTTTACTGTATCCCTCTGACCTTCTTATTGACGATGAAACACAGAAATTGCATCGGAATTAAACACAAAAGGCACAAGGGAGACTTAGGTACATAAAGACTGACTCTTCATACTGACTATGTTTTGAACCATTCCTGTGACATTAGTTATTGATTCCGATGCTTCACTTCAGGTTTACTGTATCCCTCTGACCTTCATATTGACGATGAAACACAGAAATTGCATCGGAATTAAATACGAAAGGCACAATGCCGACTTAAGTACAAGAAGACTGACTTTTCTTACTGACTATGTTTTGAACCATTCCTGTGACACTAGTTATAGATTCCGATGCTTGACTTCAGTTTTTCTGTATCCCTTGGACCTTCTTATTGACGATGAAACGCAGAAATTGCATCGGAATTAAATACAAAAGGCACAATGTCGACTTAAGTACAAGAAGACTGACTCTTCTTACTGACCATGTTTGAACCATTCCTGTGACACTAGTTATAGATTGCGATGCTTCATTTCAGGTTTACTGTATCCCTCTGACCTTCTTATTGACGATGAAACACAGAAATTGCATCGGAATTAAACACAAAAGGCACAAGGGAGACTTAGGTACATAAAGACTGACTCTACATACTGACTATGTTTTGAACCATTCCTGTGACATTAGTTATAGATTCCGATGCTTCACTTCAGGTTTACTGTATCCCTCTGACCTTCATATTGACGATGAAACACAGAAATTGCATCGGAATTAAATACGAAAGGCACAATGCCGACTTAAGTACAAGAAGACTGACTTTTCTTACTGACTATGTTTTGAACCATTCCTGTGACACTAGTTATAGATTCCGATGCTTGACTTCAGTTTTTCTGTATCCCTTGGACCTTCTTATTGACGATGAAACGCAGAAATTGCATCGGAATTAAATACAAAAGGCACAATGCCGACTTAAGTACAAGAAGACTGACTCTTCTTACTGACTATGTTTGAACCATTCCTGTGACACTAGTTATAGATTCCTATGCTTCACTTGAGGTTTACTGTATCCCTTGGACCTTCTTATTGACGATGAAACACAGAAATTGCATCGGAATTAAATACAAAAGGCACAATGCCGACTTAAGTACAAGAAAACTGACTCATCTTACTGTCTATGCTTTGAACCATTCCTGTGGCACTAGTTATAGATTCCGATGCTTCACTTCAGGTTTACTGTATCCCTTGGACCTTCTTATTGACGATGAAACACAGAAATTGCATCGGAATTAAATACGAAAGGCACAATGCCGACTTAAGTACAAGAAGACTGACTCTTCTTACTGACTATGTTTGAACCATTCCTGTGACACTAGTTATAGATTCCTATGCTTCACTTGAGGTTTACTGTATCCCTTGGACCTTCTTATTGACGATGAAACACAGAAATTGCATCGGAATTAAATACAAAAGGCACAATGCCGACTTAAGTACAAGAAAACTGACTCATCTTACTGTCTATGCTTTGAACCATTCCTGTGGCACTAGTTATAGATTCCGATGCTTCACATCAGGTTTACTGGATCCCTTGGACCTTCTTATTGACGATGAAACACAGAAATTGCATCGGAATTAAATACGAAAGGCACAATGCCGACTTAAGTACAAGAAGACTGACTCTTCTTACTGACTATGTTTTGAACCATTCCTGTGACACTAGTTATAGATTGCGATGCTTCACTTTAGGATTACTGTATCCCTTGGATCTTCTTATTGACGATGAAACACAGAAATTGCATCGGAATTAAATACAAAAGGCACAATGCCGACGTATGTACAAGAAAACTGACTCATCTTACTGTCTATGTTTTGAACCATTCCTGTGACACTAGTTATAGATTCCGATGCTTCACTTGAGGTTTACTGTATCACTCTGACCTTCTTATTGACGATGAAACACAGAAACTGCATCGGAATTAAATACAAAAGGCACAATGCCGACTTATGTACAAGAAAACTGACTCATCTTACTGTCTATGTTTTTAACCATTCCTGTGACACTAGTTATAGATTCTTTTGCTTGACTTCAGTTTTTCTGTATCCCTTGGACCTTCTTATTGGCGATGAAACACAGAAATTGCATCGGAATTAAATACAAAAGGTACAATGCCGACTTAAGGACAAGAAGACTGACTCTTCTTACTGACTATGTTTGAACCATTCCGGTGACACTAGCTATAGATTCCGATGCTTCACTTCAGGTTTACTGTATCCCTCTGACTTTCTTATTGACGATGAAACAGAGAAATGGCAACGGAATTAAATACAAAAGGCACAATGCCGACTTAAGTACAAGAAGACTGACTCTTCTTACTGACCATGTTTGAACCATTCCTGTGACACTAGTTATAGATTGCGATGCTTCATTTCAGGTTTACTGTATCCCTCTGACCTTCTTATTGACGATGAAACACAGAAATTGCATCGGAATTAAACACAAAAGGCACAAGGGAGACTTAGGTACATAAAGACTGACTCTTCATACTGACTATGTTTTGAACCATTCCTGTGACATTAGTTATAGATTCCGATGCTTCACTTCAGGTTTACTGTATCCCTCTGACCTTCATATTGACGATGAAACACAGAAATTGCATCGCAATTAAATACGAAAGGCACAATGCCGACTTAAGTACAAGAAGACTGACTTTTCTTACTGACTATGTTTTGAACCATTCCTGTGACACTAGTTATAGATTCCGATGCTTGACTTCAGTTTTTCTGTATCCCTTGGACCTTCTTATTGACGATGAAACGCAGAAATTGCATCGGAATTAAATACAAAAGGCACAATGCCGACTTAAGTACAAGAAGACTGACTCTTCTTACTGACTATGTTTGAACCATTCCTGTGACACTAGTTATAGATTGCGATGCTTCATTTCAGGTTTACTGTATCCCTCTGACCTTCTTATTGACGATGAAACACAGAAATTGCATCGGAATTATATACAAAAGGCACAATGCCGACTTAAGTACAAGAAGACTGACTCTTCTTACTGGCTATGTTTTGAACCATTCCTGTGAAACTAGTTATAGATTCCGATGCTTGACTTCAGTTTTTCTGTATCCCTTGCACCTTCTTATTGAGGATGAAACACAGAATATTCATCGGAATTAAATACAAAAGGCACAATGCCGACTTAAGAACAAGATGACTGACTCTTCTTATTGACTATGTTTTGAACCATTCCTGTGACACTAGTTATAGATACCGATGGTTCACTTGAGGTTTACTGTATCCCTTGGACCTTCTTATTGACGATGAAACACAGAAATTGCGTCGGATGTTAATACAAAAGGCACAATGCCGACTTAAGTACATGAAGACCGACTCTTCCTACTGACTATGCTTTGAACCATTCCTGTGACACTAGTTATAGATTCCTATGCTTCACTTGAGGTTTACTGTATCCCTTGGACCTTCTTATTGACGATGAAACACAGAAATTGCATCGGAATTAAATACAAAAGGCACAATGCCGACTTAAGTACAAGAAAACTGACTCATCTTACTGTCTATGCTTTGAACCATTCCTGTGGCACTAGTTATAGATTCCGATGCTTCACTTCAGGTTTACTGTATCCCTTGGACCTTCTTATTGACGATGAAACACAGAAATTGCATCGGAATTAAACACAAAAGGCACAATGCCGACTTAAGTACAAGAAGACTGACTCTTCTTACTGACTATGTTTTGAACCATTCCTGTGACACTAGTTATAGATTCCGATGCTTCACTTCAGGTTTACTGGATCCCTTGGACCTTCTTATTGACGATGAAACACAGAAATTGCATCGGAATTAAATACGAAAGGCACAATGCCGACTTAAGTACAAGAAGACTGACTCTTCTTACTGACTATGTTTTGAACCATTCCTGTGACACTAGTTATAGATTGCGATGCTTCACTTTAGGATTACTGTATCCCTTGGACCTTCTTATTGACGATGAAACACAGAAATTGCATCGGAATTAAATACAAAAGGCACAATGCCGACGTATGTACAAGAAAACTGACTCATCTTACTGTCTATGTTTTGAACCATTCCTGCGACACTAGTTATAGATTCCGATGCTTCACTTGAGGTTTACTGTATCACTCTGACCTTCTTATTGACGATGAAACACAGAAACTGCATCGGAATTAAATACAAAAGGCACAATGCCGACTTATGTACAAGAAAACTGACTCATCTTACTGTCTATGTTTTTAACCATTCCTGTGACACTAGTTATAGATTCTTTTGCTTGACTTCAGTTTTTCTGTATCCCTTGGACCTTCTTATTGGCGATGAAACACAGAAATTGCATCGGAATTAAATACAAAAGGTACAATGCCGACTTAAGGACAAGAAGACTGACTCTTCTTACTGACTATGTTTGAACCATTCCTGTGACACTAGCTATAGATTCCGATGCTTCACTTCAGGTTTACTGTATCCCTCTGACTTTCTTATTGACGATGAAACAGAGAAATGGCAACGGAATTAAATACAAAAGGCACAATGCCGACTTAAGTACAAGAAGACTGACTCTTCTTACTGACCATGTTTGAACCATTCCTGTGACACTAGTTATAGATTGCGATGCTTCATTTCAGGTTTACTGTATCCCTCTGACCTTCTTATTGACGATGAAACACAGAAATTGCATCGGAATTAAACACAAAAGGCACAAGGGAGACTTAGGTACATAAAGACTGACTCTTCATACTGACTATGTTTTGAACCATTCCTGTGACATTAGTTATTGATTCCGATGCTTCACTTCAGGTTTACTGTATCCCTCTGACCTTCATATTGACGATGAAACACAGAAATTGCATCGGAATTAAATACGAAAGGCACAATGCCGACTTAAGTACAAGAAGACTGACTTTTCTTACTGACTATGTTTTGAACCATTCCTGTGACACTAGTTATAGATTCCGATGCTTGACTTCAGTTTTTCTGTATCCCTTGGACCTTCTTATTGACGATGAAACGCAGAAATTGCATCGGAATTAAATACAAAAGGCACAATGTCGACTTAAGTACAAGAAGACTGACTCTTCTTACTGACCATGTTTGAACCATTCCTGTGACACTAGTTATAGATTGCGATGCTTCATTTCAGGTTTACTGTATCCCTCTGACCTTCTTATTGACGATGAAACACAGAAATTGCATCGGAATTAAACACAAAAGGCACAAGGGAGACTTAGGTACATAAAGACTGACTCTACATACTGACTATGTTTTGAACCATTCCTGTGACATTAGTTATAGATTCCGATGCTTCACTTCAGGTTTACTGTATCCCTCTGACCTTCATATTGACGATGAAACACAGAAATTGCATCGGAATTAAATACGAAAGGCACAATGCCGACTTAAGTACAAGAAGACTGACTTTTCTTACTGACTATGTTTTGAACCATTCCTGTGACACTAGTTATAGATTCCGATGCTTGACTTCAGTTTTTCTGTATCCCTTGGACCTTCTTATTGACGATGAAACGCAGAAATTGCATCGGAATTAAATACAAAAGGCACAATGCCGACTTAAGTACAAGAAGACTGACTCTTCTTACTGACTATGTTTGAACCATTCCTGTGACACTAGTTATAGATTCCTATGCTTCACTTGAGGTTTACTGTATCCCTTGGACCTTCTTATTGACGATGAAACACAGAAATTGCATCGGAATTAAATACAAAAGGCACAATGCCGACTTAAGTACAAGAAAACTGACTCATCTTACTGTCTATGCTTTGAACCATTCCTGTGGCACTAGTTATAGATTCCGATGCTTCACTTCAGGTTTACTGTATCCCTTGGACCTTCTTATTGACGATGAAACACAGAAATTGCATCGGAATTAAACACAAAAGGCACAATGCCGACTTAAGTACAAGAAGACTGACTCTTCTTACTGACTATGTTTTGAACCATTCCTGTGACACTAGTTATAGATTCCGATGCTTCACATCAGGTTTACTGGATCCCTTGGACCTTCTTATTGACGATGAAACACAGAAATTGCATCGGAATTAAATACGAAAGGCACAATGCCGACTTAAGTACAAGAAGACTGACTCTTCTTACTGACTATGTTTTGAACCATTCCTGTGACACTAGTTATAGATTGCGATGCTTCACTTTAGGATTACTGTATCCCTTGGATCTTCTTATTGACGATGAAACACAGAAATTGCATCGGAATTAAATACAAAAGGCACAATGCCGACGTATGTACAAGAAAACTGACTCATCTTACTGTCTATGTTTTGAACCATTCCTGTGACACTAGTTATAGATTCCGATGCTTCACTTGAGGTTTACTGTATCACTCTGACCTTCTTATTGACGATGAAACACAGAAACTGCATCGGAATTAAATACAAAAGGCACAATGCCGACTTATGTACAAGAAAACTGACTCATCTTACTGTCTATGTTTTTAACCATTCCTGTGACACTAGTTATAGATTCTTTTGCTTGACTTCAGTTTTTCTGTATCCCTTGGACCTTCTTATTGGCGATGAAACACAGAAATTGCATCGGAATTAAATACAAAAGGTACAATGCCGACTTAAGGACAAGAAGACTGACTCTTCTTACTGACTATGTTTGAACCATTCCGGTGACACTAGCTATAGATTCCGATGCTTCACTTCAGGTTTACTGTATCCCTCTGACTTTCTTATTGACGATGAAACAGAGAAATGGCAACGGAATTAAATACAAAAGGCACAATGCCGACTTAAGTACAAGAAGACTGACTCTTCTTACTGACCATGTTTGAACCATTCCTGTGACACTAGTTATAGATTGCGATGCTTCATTTCAGGTTTACTGTATCCCTCTGACCTTCTTATTGACGATGAAACACAGAAATTGCATCGGAATTAAACACAAAAGGCACAAGGGAGACTTAGGTACATAAAGACTGACTCTTCATACTGACTATGTTTTGAACCATTCCTGTGACATTAGTTATAGATTCCGATGCTTCACTTCAGGTTTACTGTATCCCTTGGACCTTCATATTGACGATGAAACACAGAAATTGCATCGGAATTAAATACGAAAGGCACAATGCCGACTTAAGTACAAGAAGACTGACTTTTCTTACTGACTATGTTTTGAACCATTCCTGTGACACTAGTTATAGATTCCGATGCTTGACTTCAGTTTTTCTGTATCCCTTGGACCTTCTTATTGACGATGAAACGCAGAAATTGCATCGGAATTAAATACAAAAGGCACAATGCCGACTTAAGTACAAGAAGACTGACTCTTCTTACTGACTATGTTTGAACCATTCCTGTGACACTAGTTATAGATTGCGATGCTTCATTTCAGGTTTACTGTATCCCTCTGACCTTCTTATTGGCGATGAAACACAGAAATTGCATCGGAATTATATACAAAAGGCACAATGCCGACTTAAGTACAAGAAGACTGACTCTTCTTACTGGCTATGTTTTGAACCATTCCTGTGAAACTAGTTATAGATTCCGATGCTTGACTTCAGTTTTTCTGTATCACTTGCACCTTCTTATTGAGGATGAAACACAGAATATTCATCGGAATTAAATACAAAAGGCACAATGCCGACTTAAGGACAAGATGACTGACTCTTCTTATTGACTATGTTTTGAACCATTCCTGTGACACTAGTTATAGATTCCGATGGTTCACTTGAGGTTTACTGGATCCCTTGGACCTTCTTATTGACGATGAAACACAGAAATTGCATCGGAATTAAATACAAAAGGCACAATGCCGACATAAGTACATGAAGACCGACTCTTCCTACTGACTATGTTGTGACCATTCCTGTGACACTAGTTATAGATTCCGATGCTTAACTCCATGTTTACTGTATCCCTTGGACCTTCTTATTCTCGATGAAACACAGAAATTGCAACTGAATTAAATAGAAAAGGCACAATGCCAACTTAAGTACAAGAAGACTGACTCTTATTACTGACTATGTTTTGAACCATTGCTGTGACACTAGTTATAGATTCCGATGCTTCAATTGAGGTTTACTGTATTCCTTGGACCTTCTTATTGACGATGAAACACAGAAATTGCATCGGAATTAAACACAAAAGGCACAATGCCGACTTAAGTACAAGAAGACTGACTCATCTTACTGTCTATGCTTTGAACCATTCCTGTGACACTAGTTATAGATTCCGATGCTTCACTTTAGGATTACTGTATCCCTTGGACCTTCTTATTGACGATGAAACACAGAAATTGCATCGGAATTAAATACAAAAGGCACAATGCCGACGTATGTACAAGAAAACTGACTCATCTTACTGTCTATGTTTTGAACCATTCCTGTGACACTAGTTATAGATTCCGATGCTTCACTTGAGGTTTACTGTATCACTCTGACCTTCTTATTGACGATGAAACACAGAAACTGCATCGGAATTAAATACAAAAGGCACAATGCCGACTTAAGTACAAGAAGACTGACTCATCTTACTGTCTATGCTTTGAACCATTCCTGTGACACTAGTTATAGATTGCGATGCTTCACTTTAGGATTACTGTATCCCTTGGACCTTCTTATTGACGATGAAACACAGAAATTGCATCGGAATTAAATACAAAAGGCACAATGCCGACGTATGTACAAGAAAACTGACTCATCTTACTGTCTATGTTTTGAACCATTCCTGCGACACTAGTTATAGATTCCGATGCTTCACTTGAGGTTTACTGTATCACTCTGACCTTCTTATTGACGATGAAACACAGAAACTGCATCGGAATTAAATACAAAAGGCACAATGCCGACTTATGTACAAGAAAACTGACTCATCTTACTGTCTATGTTTTTAACCATTCCTGTGACACTAGTTATAGATTCTTTTGCTTGACTTCAGTTTTTCTGTATCCCTTGGACCTTCTTATTGGCGATGAAACACAGAAATTGCATCGGAATTAAATACAAAAGGTACAATGCCGACTTAAGGACAAGAAGACTGACTCTTCTTACTGACTATGTTTGAACCATTCCTGTGACACTAGCTATAGATTCCGATGCTTCACTTCAGGTTTACTGTATCCCTCTGACTTTCTTATTGACGATGAAACAGAGAAATGGCAACGGAATTAAATACAAAAGGCACAATGCCGACTTAAGTACAAGAAGACTGACTCTTCTTACTGACCATGTTTGAACCATTCCTGTGACACTAGTTATAGATTGCGATGCTTCATTTCAGGTTTACTGTATCCCTCTGACCTTCTTATTGACGATGAAACACAGAAATTGCATCGGAATTAAACACAAAAGGCACAAGGGAGACTTAGGTACATAAAGACTGACTCTTCATACTGACTATGTTTTGAACCATTCCTGTGACATTAGTTATTGATTCCGATGCTTCACTTCAGGTTTACTGTATCCCTCTGACCTTCATATTGACGATGAAACACAGAAATTGCATCGGAATTAAATACGAAAGGCACAATGCCGACTTAAGTACAAGAAGACTGACTTTTCTTACTGACTATGTTTTGAACCATTCCTGTGACACTAGTTATAGATTCCGATGCTTGACTTCAGTTTTTCTGTATCCCTTGGACCTTCTTATTGACGATGAAACGCAGAAATTGCATCGGAATTAAATACAAAAGGCACAATGTCGACTTAAGTACAAGAAGACTGACTCTTCTTACTGACCATGTTTGAACCATTCCTGTGACACTAGTTATAGATTGCGATGCTTCATTTCAGGTTTACTGTATCCCTCTGACCTTCTTATTGACGATGAAACACAGAAATTGCATCGGAATTAAACACAAAAGGCACAAGGGAGACTTAGGTACATAAAGACTGACTCTTCATACTGACTATGTTTTGAACCATTCCTGTGACATTAGTTATAGATTCCGATGCTTCACTTCAGGTTTACTGTATCCCTCTGACCTTCATATTGACGATGAAACACAGAAATTGCATCGGAATTAAATACGAAAGGCACAATGCCGACTTAAGTACAAGAAGACTGACTTTTCTTACTGACTATGTTTTGAACCATTCCTGTGACACTAGTTATAGATTCCGATGCTTGACTTCAGTTTTTCTGTATCCCTTGGACCTTCTTATTGACGATGAAACGCAGAAATTGCATCGGAATTAAATACAAAAGGCACAATGCCGACTTAAGTACAAGAAGACTGACTCTTCTTACTGACTATGTTTGAACCATTCCTGTGACACTAGTTATAGATTCCTATGCTTCACTTGAGGTTTACTGTATCCCTTGGACCTTCTTATTGACGATGAAACACAGAAATTGCATCGGAATTAAATACAAAAGGCACAATGCCGACTTAAGTACAAGAAAACTGACTCATCTTACTGTCTATGCTTTGAACCATTCCTGTGGCACTAGTTATAGATTCCGATGCTTCACTTCAGGTTTACTGTATCCCTTGGACCTTCTTATTGACGATGAAACACAGAAATTGCATCGGAATTAAACACAAAAGGCACAATGCCGACTTAAGTACAAGAAGACTGACTCTTCTTACTGACTATGTTTTGAACCATTCCTGTGACACTAGTTATAGATTCCGATGCTTCACATCAGGTTTACTGGATCCCTTGGACCTTCTTATTGACGATGAAACACAGAAATTGCATCGGAATTAAATACGAAAGGCACAATGCCGACTTAAGTACAAGAAGACTGACTCTTCTTACTGACTATGTTTTGAACCATTCCTGTGACACTAGTTATAGATTGCGATGCTTCACTTTAGGATTACTGTATCCCTTGGATCTTCTTATTGACGATGAAACACAGAAATTGCATCGGAATTAAATACAAAAGGCACAATGCCGACGTATGTACAAGAAAACTGACTCATCTTACTGTCTA